>NW_005201145.1:0-6583 GCF_000372725.1 Emiliania huxleyi CCMP1516 | reverse complement strand
TGCGGCACGGCGTGCGGAGTCCGCGGGCTCGACTGGACGAAGTGGAGCTGCGCAGCGCTCACCCCTCTCGGCTGCAGCGCCGGAGGCGACGGCTGCGCCGGCTGCATCGCCTGGGGCGGCCATGGCTGCCACTGCTGCTGCTGCTGCCGAAGCAGCTGCGCTGCACCTTCGAAGCTGAGCTGCAGCTGGTGCGACGGAAGTTGCTGCTGCTGCTGCTGCTGCTGCTGCGACCCTCCGGGTGGTGCAGAGGAGCACGAGGAGCACGAGTGCTGCGCCTGCGATATCATCGCCTGGATCTGCTGCTGCTGATGCATCTGCTGCTGCTGCTGCTGCGCCTGTGCCTGCGCCTGCGCCTGCGCCTGCGCCTGCGCCTGCTGCTGCTGCTGCTGCTGCTGCTGCTGCTGCTGCTGCTGCTGCTGCTGCTGCTGCTGCTGCTGCTGCTGCTGCTGCTGTTGCAAGAGAGCGTGGATCTGAGCCGCCTATGATCAGGCGCGACGAGGCTGAACGGGGACGCGCCGCCACCTCACACCGCAGGAGCAGCGCAGGAGAGGCGGGCAGGAGAGGCGGGCCTGCAGCTGGTTCTGCAACGCCGGCGGCAGCTGGGCGGGCGGGTAGGAGCAGGCGGGCATGCAAGCGCAAGCCGCCGGTTGCGCCTGAGCGCGTGCGGGGGGAGGGGGGGGGGGGGGCGGTAAACAAAAGGCCAGGTGGCCGGGTCCTAGTGACAGCCCGCACCATTCCAGCGGCGTACGCATACGCTGGCATCTGCATGGCGAGAGGATGGGCCGCGTGCAGAGCTGCAGGTGCCGACGCGGCCGTGCCCTGGTGAGGGAGGGGGCGGGAAGCTTGAGGGACGGAAGCGGTGGTGTGGGGCAGCTGGCTGACACGGTGCCGCGGCGAGGCTGCCCCAGCTGAACGCTGCGCCGCCCTGCGCCGGCCCGCGCTCCTCTGGATTCAGGGGCAGGATGAAGAGTGCGGCTGGCTGGGCGGCGGAGGCGTGGCCTGTTGGGGCTCGCAAGGGTGGAGCAACGTCGGGTGCGCGGCCCACTCCTCGCCCGCGGCACCGCTGCTGCTGCTGTTCGAGGGCACCGACATCAGAGCAATGGGCGCTCGTCGACCCTTCGCCGCGCCGCGCGCTGCAGGTGGTCTGGCTAGCGCGGACACGAACCCGCGCGCGTTCACAGGCTAACGCGCTTCCTACACGGAGCAGGCGCTGCCATGGAAAAAAAGAATCTTCGCACGCAGAAGAAAACTATCTCACACAAAAGACTCGCGCACTGGCACAAACACAGGTTCACGAATTTTAGAAATCCCCCCATAGAAAAAAGAAGTAGGCCGCACATTGCGGATTTGCGGTGCAGCTGGCGTTGCACACCAAGGGAGCCGCCTAAAAAAGAAAGGGTACATTGTTTTCTTTCTTTTAGACTTCGCGCCCGTGCCTGCATCCCTAATACCTCCTCTTGCAAAAGTTATTAGGGACACCCCCCTACCGCCGCCCAGTACGTGCTCCGCAGCTGAGCCCACGCACCCCACAGCAGCTCAGGGACACAGCTCAGCCTTGGCGATCTTGCCGGAGCCCGTCATCGGCAGCTCCGAGAGGGCAATTGCCTCATAGAGAGCCGGGCGCTTATAGTCGGCCAGGTGCGAGGCACAGAATGAACGCAGACACCGGAGGGCTTCATTTGGCTCGTGGTTGTCGGAGTTCTCTCGCAGTACGACAACGGCCTTCACCACCTCGCCCAGCAGCTCGTTTGGCACGCCGTACGCGCAAGCGAGTAGCACCTGCGGGTGGGCTGCGAGCACTCGCTCCACCTCGGCAGAGTACACATTCTCGCCCCCGACGAGAATCATGTCTTTTAGGCGGTCGCAAACTGTCAAGTAGCCGTGCTCCTCCCAGCGGGCGAGATCACCCGTCTTGAACCAGCCGTCAGCGGTGAACGCCTCCGCGGTGGCCTCCGGATTGTTATGGTAGCCCTTGAAGACGGTCGGTCCCCTGATTTGCACCTCGCCGACCTCGCCCATCTGGATCAGAGGAGTGATACCGTCTTTGCCCACCAGACGCACGTCGAGGGCGCCGAAAGGCCGGCCTGATGTGCACACGAGCTCGAGCTGCTTGAGAGGCACGAGACTACGAACCGCCGGCTGATCGAGCAGCGACATCGAGATCTTGCCACAGCACTCAGTCATGCCATAGCTGAGGAAAAACTCGCAGCCAAACGTGCGCGTCGCCACGACGACGAGCTAGCTGCTGTACATCCCCGGCATCGCCTCCCCTGGCTTAGCTAGACTGAGAGATATTGTGCACATGGTTGGTCTCTACAATATATACACTGACACTTCACCTCCCAGAGCTCGTCCCGGTCCGCCACGGCCATCCTCGGCCTCCCAGCGGGCCCCCGGCCGCGGTGCGGTGCGGCGGCGTCACAAACAAATCCGACCACAGAGTACCGGGACGCGGTCGGGCGATCTGAGGCCCAACTAGGCGTATGCATTGCCTATCCAGGGCTATCACCTGGACCCATCAACAGGCGCCTGCGGCGCCGTGCTCAGGAGCTGCTGCTCCAACCTGTTCACACTTTCGTACGGCACAGTACGTTACGTGGGCGCGATAGGACGAACCGAGACGTTGTGCCGTGAGCTGCGTGAGACTCGAGTCACGCTTTTCACGTAAACGCACAACCCCGGGCCCCGAAATCGCACAGTGATGACAGTGACATGCAACACGGGGTCCCAGGGAAGGCGAGCAAAAACCTTATCGCGCGCGCTAGACGCCGACTCGGAGGCCGCACCGGTCAGGCGCGCAGCCGGAGAGAGAGGGAGGCGCTCAATCGCCGAACTCGGCGAGCGTCTCCAGCGTCTCCGCTTCGTACGCACCCTCCTCCCAGCAATTGAGCGCCTCCTCCACCCCCGCGAGGATGGCAGCGACGCGCTCCTTCTGCCGAGCGTTCGCCTCCGCCTTCGCCTCCTGCTTTTCACCCGCGAAGGATACTATGAGGGCACACCGGCGCCGCAAGCACTCGACGTCGATGTGGCGGCCTCGCGTGAGGATGAGCCTTTCGTCGCGGCGTTCGAGCTGCAGACAGAAGTACCGACCGTGCTGAACGAAGTGCGCATCCACGCCGTCGAGTGGGCATGCGATTGCGAAGCAGCATGCAGCGATGGTGATCGCGACTCTGGCAAGCGCCGTTTAGTCCCGCCGTTTATAGTGACTTGCAGCACCGATGGAAGTACTTTTGCGCCGCCCATCGTCACTCACGGCGGAACAGCGACAGGCATGGAGGCGAGGGCGCTCGTCCTACGGAACGCGCCGCGGCGTCGGCTGGCGCGCGATGAGCCTCGCCGCACTGCTGGCCCTGCCTCGAGAGGCGCGCTGGGAGCAGGCAGACCGCCAGGGCTGCGACGACCTGTCGTTATCGATCGCGCGCGCCCTGCTTGAGCGGCAGACCAGCTCTCGTCGGACGGCGGCGGCCACCGCAGGAAGCTGAAGGCTTGGCTAGGGTAGGACGCCGTGCAGGCGCTCGCGGCGTGGTGGCTCGCAGCGCGGCTTGTGGCGGACCACGGCTACACGGAGCCGGAGCTCTACGCCGTCATCGAGGCCGAGTGCTGGTACTCGCCGGACTTGGGCACGTAGGACGGCGACCGCCTCCACTGTGAACCACTTTTGATGCCTAATCTCAAAGTATAGCCAGGGGGGATACCCGTAGCCCCCAAAGTGAACTGCCTGATCGACTCCCCGGCACACGGCGGAGGAGGAGGAAGACAGCACAACCCAGGGCGGGAAGAGCACAATGCTCAGGGTGGGACAAAACACCGACAGACGAGAGAAGAGGCCACAAAACAGACAAGCAGAATGGCAAGAGAGAGACGCTCTGCAGGCGAGCCCACGGGCCTCTTGGGCCCTCGCGTCTCTCTCTCTCGATTCGTTACACCGATTCGACCATCATGCGGCGGGCCGATTTCGACCCATCACAAATGTGGGAAGCCATTAACCTCCCTTGGCTTCCCACACAAACCCCCCTTCATGGGGGGAGCAGCAAATGAGGTAGTCTCTGCGAAATCACTGTCCCAGTGAATTCGCCCTAGAGGCTTCCGTGTGGACTCGCAGCTCCGGCTGGATGTCGGCGACCTAAAGCTCGGCGGTCGTCGCTTCGCGCCGGCCGACTCCCTGTAGGACGGCGACCGCCTCCACTGTGAACCACTTTTGATGCCTAATCTCAAAGTATAGCCAGGGGGGATACCCGTAGCCCCAAAGGTGAACTGCCTGATCGACTCCCCGGCACACGGCGGAGGAGGAGGAAGACAGCACAACCCCATCGCCAATCCTGTCGAGGTCGATCCACCGTCTCGCGCGTGAATCGGCCGCGACCTCCACCTCGAGGCGAGGGCCCACCCTTGTGTCGAGTGCCCCTCCAATAGCTCAGTAGAAGCGCGACGTGTTCTACGGCCGCGACCATCACCATCGTAGGTCCTTGCACTGCGACTGCGCCACCGGCCAAGCTCCAGTGCGGTTGACCCCCATCCAGGAACTGCCCGTCGACGATAGGGCTGTCGCCTCATCCATGCCGCTGACCGCGCCCAGCAGCGGGTGCTCGCCGCTGTCCACGGACGCGGCTCGTCAGGCGGCGCGGTGCCGCCGGCTGCAGCGACGGCTGTCCCGGCCGTCGCGTCCTCGAGAGAGGCGAGCGAGCCGGCAGCCGAGCCCGCATGGCCCTCACCGCCACAGCCGCTCTGCCTGCTGACCTCGCTCTCGCCGCCGCCGCCTGCAGCGGCGCCTCCGCGGCTCCGAGAGGACCCGGCCCGCGGCCGCGCCTCGTCGAGCGCCTCGTCGACGCCCTCGGCGACGCCTCCTCGCGTCGCGTGCCCGTGCGTGGCGACCGCACCGCCGGCAGAGCTCGAGTGGCCCTCCACGCCACCCCGAGACTGCCCGGCGATGGTGCTTTCGTCGCCGCGCGTTGCCGTCGCTGCCTCGCAGCGGCTCTGTGCCTCGGCGCCGAGCCGAGACATGCCAGGCGGCCCGCCGCCGCCCACCGAGACGAGGCCCGTCCCCTCGTCGTGCACCGCGTCGCTCGCGCCTCCGCCAAAGCGATCTCGATCACGCTTTGCGGCGACGGCGCCATCGACGCCGACTTGAGCCGCTGCTCTCGCCCAGCAGCGGGTGCTCGCCGCTGTCCACGGACGCGGCTCGTCAGGCGGCGCGGTGCCGCCGGCTGCAGCGACGGCTGTCCCGGCCGTCGCATCCTCGAGAGAGGCGAGCGAGCCGGCAGCAGAGCCCGCATGGCCCCCGACTTGCGCCGCTGCTCTCGCCCAGCAGCGGTTGCTCGCCGCTGTCCACGGACGCGGCTCGTCAGGCGGCGCGGTGCCGCCGGCTGCAGCGACGGCTGTCCCGGCCGTCGCGTCCTCGAGAGAGGCGAGCGAGCCGGCAGCAGAGCCCGCATGGCCCTCACCGCCACAGCCGCTCTGCCTGCTGACCTCGCTCTCGCCGCCGCCGCCTGCAGCGGCGCCTCCGCGGCTCCGAGAGGACCCGGCCCGCGGCCGCGTCTCGTCGAGCGCCTCGTCGACGCCCTCGGCGACGCCTCCTCGCGTCGCGTGCCCATGCGTGGCGGCCGCACCGCCGGCAGAGCTCGAGTGGCCCTCCACGCCACCCCGAGACTGCCCGGCGATGGTGCCTCCGCCGCCGCGCGTTGCCGCCGCTGCCTCGCAGCGGCTCTGTGCCTCGGCGCCGAGCCGAGACATGCCAGGCGGCCCGCCGCCGCCCACCGAGACGAGGCCCGCCCCCTCGTCGTGCACCGCGTCGCTCGCGCCTCCGCCAAAGCGATCTCGATCACGCTTTGCGGCGACGGCGCCATCGACGCCGACTTGAGCCGCTGCTCTCGCCCAGCAGCGGGTGCTCGCCGCTGTCCACGGACGCGGCTCGTCAGGCGGCGCGGTGCCGCCGGCTGCAGCGACGGCTGTCCCGGCCGTCGCGTCCTCGAGAGAGGCGAGCGAGCCGGCAGCAGAGCCCGCATGGCCCTCACCGCCACAGCCGCTCTGCCTGCTGACTTCGCTCTCGCCGCCGCCGCCTGCAGCGGCGCCTCCGCGGCATCGAGAGGACATGGTCCGAGGCCGCGCCTCGCCTAGCGCCTCGTCGACGCCCTCGGCGACGCCTCCTCGCGTCGCGTGCCCGTTCGTGGCGACCGCACCGCCGGCAGAGCTCGAGTGGCCCTCCACGCCACCCCGAAACTGCCCGGCGATGGTGCCTCCGTCGCCGCGCGTTGCCGCCGCTGCCTCGCAGCGGCTCTGCGCCTCGGCGCCGAGCCGAGACCTGCCAGGCGGCCCGCCGCCGCCCACCGAGACGAGGCCCGCCCTCTCGTCGTGCACCGCGTCGCTCGCGCCTCCGCCAAAGCGATCTCGGTCACGCTTTGCGGCGACGGCGCCATCGACGCCGACTTGCGCCGCTGCTCTCGCCCAGCAGCGGGTGCTCGCCGCTGTCCACAGGCGCGGCTTGTCAGGCGGCGCGGTGCCGCCGGCTGCAGCGACGGCTGTCCCGGCCGTCGCGTCCTCGAGAGAGGCGAGCGAGCCGGCAGCAGAGCCCGCATGGCCCTCACCG
>NW_005201146.1:4517-7120 GCF_000372725.1 Emiliania huxleyi CCMP1516 | reverse complement strand
CCGCTCCTAAGTAGCCATCCTTCGGTTCGGTACCTCGGCATTCGGCACTACCTTGAATCCACCTCAGGCGGCGCTCCATCATGAGCAGATAGCGCGGCTCGAAGACGTTGAGTTGCATGACCTGCAGCGTCGGGAATGTGAGTTTTGGAAGTCGGAAGTGTCTCGGAGAGCTCTCGGAAGCGTCTCCCGCCTGCCCGGGCAGCAGTGGCTCCAGCACAAAGAGAGGGAGGGAGGAGAGGCCGTCCGCCTCGACTGGCGGCAGCGCCGCCTCTTCCGCTGCGCGCTCCCCCGCCTGCTCGGGATGAAGCCGCCGCACCGCCTACAGCCGAGGCGGCCCTTATCCGTCGGCAGGGCGCCACTCGGAAGGCAGCGGCGCTGGGCGCTGCCTCGGCGAGACTGTAGCTGACGGCAACTGAGCCCGAGCAGAACTCGCTGGGCACGTCGGTGCGGCATGACGGGCAGCGTGGCTGGTGGTCGAGGCACGTGACGAGGCAGCGTCGGCAGAACGAGTGTCCGCAAGGCAACGTCGCAGGCTCGTGCAGCAGGCGCAGGCAGACCGAACACTCGAACGCGGAAGCCATAGAAAGCCTACACAGCACCTCGAAAAGTCCAACTTTGCGAACAAAGAAATAAAACGCGGCGGGCTCGCACGACAGTTAAGGCGTACCGTCCTCCCATCCCTCCCTTGGGTTGTCTGTTTTCTTTCTTTCTTTACAGTTAAGGATCCTCCCATCCCTCCCTTGGGTTGTCTGTTTTCTTTCTTTTTACTACAGTTAAGAATTCTATGTACAAGCCCCTCTCACAGCAGACTGGCACGAACTAGCACAGTTAAGAAAACTTTCTCAATAAAAGAATTTTATCCTGAACTCTCTGAAATGACAAACAAAACTCTCTCTCTCTACTCTCTTCTGAAATGCCCACCTTCGCTTGTTTCTATTGTCTGCACGTCTCGCGCGCGCGTGAACAGGGCTCCAGGCCCCAAAATGACGTAAGAGTGTTAGAGTTGTTTGGTATTGCTAAAAATCTCTCGAAATAAATAAATAAAACGGACACCTCTACTAGGAGATGGGTAAAAAGGAACAGGTCCCCGCCCTGCGGTCTTTGTGCAGGGTTCTTTGTGGGTGTGGTCGGCGACTAGCCGGGGTCGTCCTCCCGATGGGGGACTAGCACTAGCCGTCTTCCACATGGTCCCTCGGGTCCCTGCTGCTCCTAATCTCGTCGTACATCCTCCTGCTGATCTCCGCAACATCCTGCTCCCTCCCTCGTCTCGCCCTGCGCGTCTGCTCTCCGATCTCTCGAAGGCTAGCTCAAAATAAAAGAATTGTACATGGATAAAAATTCCGCCAGCGCGGTTCTGTGCTCGCTCACAGGCAGTCTGTAGCCGGGAGGGAAAATGCACTTCGAGTCTGTGTGTGTGTTGGGGGACGCAGCGGGTGTGTTGATGTCGAAACAAATCTCGATCTCTGTTCTCTCTCTCGACGTCTGTGGGCCAGAGTGTGGTGTGTGTGCCTGTGTGTGTCTCGCGTGCCTTCGTCTGTATTTGCTACCCTCGAATGCGCTCTATCGAGATGCTACCTAGTGCTACCTTACCTGCGGTTGATTCTGCCTTGCATGTGCACACAGTGCGTCCCTCAGTGCCCCTGGGGCTGTCCCCGTATAACTGGCCCGATGTGATACATTGTGGGGTGTGTGCACAGCGGCAATCACAATTTTCTTCCCACGAGTGCGCGTTGCAATCTGTCCCCTTGCCCTGTTTCGCTTGACCAAATCCACGATACGTTCAAAATACGCATCTCCGCATTCTTATTGACACATTCTCCGATTGCAATGCAATAGCTGCGGCGATGGCGCAGACTGGCTTTGTCCTTTCGCCGCGAGCCGCACGCGAGGCCCTCCTCTGCGCCTACCCGACCGACGCGAGAACCGTGCAGGCTCACCAACCCCACCGCACCCACCGCCCTCTGCACACACTCCTTGCTTTACCCCACCTTGCCCTTTCAGATCGCAACCGGCAAGTCGTGTCGCGAGGGCGTCGTGGGCGTGGTTGGAAGCCCGCGCCTCTGCGTGCCTGGCTGCGCAGACCTCCGGTGGCAAGCACGGACTTCTGATGTTGCGCACAAGAGGGGGATGCAACGCTCCCTCTTTCTGGGTCCGTAGGCTCTACCCCCATGCGCGAAGGCAGGCATCTGATGCACGGCAGCACGCCCACCTGATGACTGATAGGCGCGGAGCGGATGGGCGGCCCATTAGGCCATGGTGTCAGGCCACCGTGGGAGACGAGCGGGCCACCGCGGAAGACGAGAGGGCAGCAGGTGGCGGGTGCGCCTTCCAGCCCTCTGCCCTCGCAGCCATGTTAAAGCTGCACCGCGGCCGCCTCGCGAATACGACGCGCGAGCACCGCGAGGCGGCCCTCTCCGGCCGCTGCCGGTACCCGCATTGCCGGTACCAAATGCGCTCTCCCCTCGATCTCTCACTGAACAAAATGAAACGCCGAAGCTTTGAACATACAGTCTGTACAACGAGCTCGTCTTCGACCTCGCTGTTTGGGAGAGGCAACCCCTGCGCCTAACCCTCGGGTGACCGGACCGCCCTGATGAGGTTGG
>NW_005201146.1:0-3986 GCF_000372725.1 Emiliania huxleyi CCMP1516 | reverse complement strand
AGGATACTTGCAACGTCTTTTCGATAAGAGGGGCTTGTGCAGGTAGAATTCTTCCGATTCTGGGACATGTCTGACGTCCTCCGTCCTGTCCCTGGTATGCTTGCCTCTGGATCGCTCGTGCGCCTCTCCTCCTGCGCCGTCGTCACGGTCCTGCGCGCTGAGCTGCTGCCGGGTGGCTCTGTCATCCTCGCAGACCCGCACGGCGCCGGGAATCTCCGCGTGCGACCGAACGGCACCATCGACACGCAGGGCGGCCGCGGTGGCTGGGCACGCTTCTGGGTCGACCGCGAGCCGGACGGCGACGAGAACTCGATCCGGCTGCTGAACGTCGGCCACCATGAGCAACGCGGCAACGACGTCTTCCTAGCGGCGTCCATCGTCCCTGCAGATCAGTGCCCCGCGGCGAGCGCTCCGGTCCCGGACGCGGCGAGCGCTCCGGTCCCGGAGCCGCCCGCGGTGCTGCTCTCCGACGAGGAGAAGGCAGCGTTCGTGCGGCATGGGTACCTCGTGCTGCGCGGCGTGGTTGGGCGCGAGCTGGTCGACGCGGCGCTGCGCGCCATCAACAACCAGCTCGGACAGGCACAGTGCGTAGTATGAGTCACTCCCGCGCCACTACACAACACCACGCACCGACTCTCCCTCCCTCACTCGTGTCCAATACCGTCGGAACGGAGAGGATGAAAACCGTCGGAACGGAGAGGATGAAACGCCACCGCAAGGATGTGCTGCCACAGGGCAGCGCCGCATGGGAGCCGGACGAGGACGGAAAGGAGAAGCTTGCGGGCGAGGTCGGGTCGAAGCGATCGTCGGCGATCCTCAACTTGCTTCACGCGAGCCCCGCGCGCGGCATCGCTGAGCAGGCGCGACCTCCTCTCGCCACTCCCTCTCCCGCGCCCTTAATCCTTCGCCCTTGTCTCACACTCCGCCGCCAGCGCCGCCGCCGCCCTCACCGCCGCCGCCTCACACTCCACCGCCCTCACCGCCGCCGCCTCACACTCCACCGCCCTCACCGCCGCCGTCTCACACTCCACCGCCCTCACCGCCGCCGTCTCACACTCCACCGCCCTCACCATCGCCGCCTCGCCTGACGCACGCTCCCCGTCTCACGCACGCCCCCCGCCGCCGGCCGCAGCTCCTCGACGGCCAGCTCAGCCAGCAGGTGGGCGCCCCTAGCCCCCCCAGCGAAGGCAGGGGGCCACACATTCACCTCACCCGAGCCCGCGCCCGAAGGTGGGCGGCCAGATCGCGCTGCGCTTCCCGCTGCCCGAAGACAAGATTGGCCGGTGCGGGCTCCTCTTGCCCGACTCCTCCTGCAGTCCGTCAGCCAGTCGTACACACCGCCTAGCATGTGGGAGATACGGGGAGATACGGGGAGATACGGGGAGATACGGGGAGATAGCCTAGCATGTGGGAGGACGGGACGCCGCGCACGGCCGACACGAGGCACACTCATCGGCCGTATCACTGTGTCCGGACTGCTGGCACGTCCACGACACGTCCATGACACGCCTAGGCCGCCGAAGGGCATGACGCGTCCACGACACGTCCATGACACGCCTAGGCCGCCGAAGGGCAACGACCAGTGGCATATTGACGGGATGAAGAAGAACGGCCACATGTCGCCCTTTCAGCTGCTGCTCGGCGTCGCGCTCTCCTCGCAGGCGTGTGTGTGTGTGTGTGTGTGTGTGTGTGTGTGTGTGTGTGTGTGTGTGTGTGTGTGTGTGTGTGTGTGTGTGTGTGTGTGTGTGTGTGTGTGTGTGTGTGTGTGTGTGTGTGTGTGTGTGTATGTGTGTGTGTGTGTGTGTGTGTGTGTGTGTGTGTGTGTGTGTGTGATCTTGCGTCGCGCCACGACATGCTGCAACACGCAACACCGGAGCGGGGCGGTCACTCACACACGCGAGTCGCATCTCCAAGTCCAAGCGTGTGTCACACCCACACCCAGCCCCCCGCCTCCCTCCTGTGGGCCCGCCTTCTCCTGTCGCCCCCCCCCCCCCCCCACCCCACCCCACCCGTCGCCCCCTCCTCCTCCCAGAGAGACGACGACTGCGGCAACCTGTGCGTCTGGCCGACGCAGCACGCCGCCGTCGCCGAGGCGGTGCAGCGGGCACAGGCGGCGCCGCCGGGCGCCTCCTCTCCCGAAGACGAGTGGCGCGGGCAGCGGCCCACGCTTCCGGCGGAGGGGGCGACGCAGGTGGCGGTTTGCTTTGGGGCCGGCAAACTCCTCCCACGGGACACGCTCCCGCCACGCGCGTCCCCCCCCCCCCCCCCCCCTCAGGTGCGACTCGAGCCTGGCGATGTTGTGCTCGCGCACCAGAAGCTGCCGCACAGTGTCGGGCTCAACCGTTCGCCGCACATCCGGTACCAGGTCTACTTTCGGCTGAGCAGCCGCGAGTACAAGCCCGCAAAGGCGGCGGAGCGGGGCCTATGGGACAACTGGCGAGTGGGTGCAGAGTAGTCGAGAATAGGCTGGGCCGCTCGTGTTGTGTGTGGGTTCCGTTGGGGTGGGGCGTGCGCGGGGGTGACGCGCTGAGAGACCGGCGACGACGGACGGCGTGCCGCAGTGGCGGCAGGGCGGTGCAAAAGAGTAGAGATTTACTTTCAAAAGGCTTTACCGTAATTTGCAGTACTGGGCTGGGTGTTTCTAGGCATTGTGGGGTTGGCACTCCCATCGACCCTCATGACCTCCTGCGGTCTCTGAGATGGACACCAGTGGGTGTGGGACCACAGCCAGGATACACTCGAAGGCTGGGTAAGCAGTAGAGGTCGATACTCGACGCGTCCCACATGGTCTGTGTCGCTGTCGGCACGCTGTCGACAGGACGTCGAGCGACACCGGTGGCAGTGCCACCCAGGAGTGGTCGGGCGGTCTCCCGTCATGAGAGAGCCACCATGTGATCCGTATGATGGTTCCTGACAACCGCCTCAATCACTTTTCGTCACAGTTCCCGCTCTGAGAGGAGCTGCAGGTCAGTTCGACAGCTGGAGCTGTGTCGCCGGCGTGCGGCGGCCTGCCTCCAGAGGTGCCTCTGAGGTGGACTTTTTTGGTCACCGTGAGAGAACGCGTTCGAATTTTTACTCCGGAACTTCAACTGAGCACGCGCACCGGCCAGGGCTACAATAGTGCCAGTGAGGCGGAGGCGCGAGTCGGAAGGCCGCGACCGTCCAGTGCCCCTTCGTTTTCTTCCAATCGCTGTTCTCGAAATAAATAAAAACGGACACCTCTCTACTGTGAGATGGGTAAAAAGGAACAGGCCCCCGCCCTTGCGATCTTTGTGCAGGGTTCTTTGTGGGTGTGGTCGGCGACTAGCCGGGGTCGTCCTCCCGATGGGGGACTAGCACTAGCCGTCTTCCACATGGTCCCTCGGGTCCCTGCTGCTCCTAATCTCTTCGTACATCCTCCTGCTGATCTCCGCAAAGTCCTGCTCCCTCCCTCGTCTCGCCCTGCGCGTCTGCTCCGCCTCACCGTCTTCTGCCCTGCGTCGTCTGGCGACGGGTCCTCCATAGTCGGTCGAAGTCGCCGCCCTCCTCGTGCCTCTTCCCAACGTTTCCTCGGCGGCCGATGCCGTCTGCTCCGGCTCCCCAGTCCCCGGGTCTGCCCTGCTCTCGTCTGCGCTAGTTTCTGCTTCGTCCTCACCGGCGTCTCTCCTCTTCCCTCTCCCCTTCTTGTATGCTTTGCACATCGCGTCGATTCCTGTTCGCGTGAGCACCAGCCTGAAGCCCGCCCAGCATCTGAACCGCTCCCTAAGTCGAAGGAGCATCATCAGTCTCACCCACTTCGCTCTCTGCCCACCGTCTCCGCTCCCTCCCGCTTGAGCCGCCGTCGCGGCCCTCGTTCGTCCCACTGGCTGTTGGCCTGTTCCCACGTTACCTCCATTATCCCTCCTCCTCCGCGACTCCCTCAAGGCTGGCCGGGCCTCCTTCCACCCAGCGAAGAGCTTCCTCAGCCACTCGATGTGTTCCTCTCTCTTCATTATGCGCGCCGTAGC
>NW_005201147.1:4562-6935 GCF_000372725.1 Emiliania huxleyi CCMP1516 | reverse complement strand
ACCTCGGGCGGGCAGCGCGAGGCGACCAGCTGCGCCATCTCCTGCCGCATCCAGACCGCCTTGAGGGCGGCGAGGAAGAGGTTCGCGCGCAGGCTGGTCGGGCCGCAAAAGTAGAGGCCGCCGACGGTCGCCGTCAGCCCGCCCAGCTCGGTAAGGGCCCTCCACGCGGGCATCATGTGCATCAGCCAGGAGAGGGGCATGCCTGCCGCAGGAAGGCCGCGTCGGCAGGGAGGGCGGGGCAGCGGTCGCGAGGCGGAGGGGCGCGCCTCCGGAGCCGACCGAGTCGAGCACGTAGTGGAGGTGCGCGTCAATCTTTCCGCTCGCCTCGTCTCGCTCGGCGATCAGCTCGCACGCCTGGACGGCGTGGTGCATCATGAAGGCCCGCCGCTCGGCCGGCGTCGTGTGCACCTCCGCGCTCGCATAGTCCTTGTGCTCCTCAACCTGGCAGACCACCACGCCCGCGTTTGTCCGAACGATGTGGCGAGGCAGGTACCGCATCATCACATCCCCTTTTGGCCACTCCTCCGGCCGCGGGTGCGCCCGCACAAACGCGGCGATGGCGTCATAGTCGAGCTCCGACCGCCACTGCAGGCTCGTTGCCGCCCGCTCCAGCGCAGATTCCCGGTCCCAATCACTGGCGCGGAGCATGCGCAGCAGCCACGCGTCGCGAAGCCCCGAGGCCGGGAAGGAGCCGCTGCGGCGGGAGTCCCTCTCGAGCGCCTCACGCAGCCACGCGAGCGCCTCGGAGTGCGATTTCGCGAGCTCCTCCACGGAGCAGGTGGCACACATGACGGGGCCGAACCTGTTCTTGTCGGTTGTCGCACTGGGTTGTCCTCGGAACCTCGGGCTGTCGCTGACAGGGAGCGGATAGTGCAAGGACTCGCTTTTCTTTTTGAGCTAGTTTACAATCTCGCACGGCAAAACGGAGCGTGATTTATTCGGTTCCGAGCTTCTCTGTGTTACGAGGCTGATCCGGGCGTAACGCCAGCACAGCGAGGCGCCCACGTAGCCATCCGAAGTCGCGTCAGGTTCGCTCGACACGCTAGCGGAGCGGTTGGCGAGGCTAGTGGTGGCCATAGTCTGGTCCCCTAGGGGCTGAACGGGTCGGCGCGCGCCCTCCTTCCCAAGCCGCGCCGGCCGCCGCGCGCGCCGCTTCGGCGTCGGGCCAGAATCCAGGGCTGCGGCTGGGAGGGCGACGCGAGCCGAGCCGTTCAGCCCCCTATCCTCTCGTACACCGCATGCCACGCACTTCTGCACGTCGCGACAGCCGCGTCGTGCAAATCCCACGTGACTTCACCCCATTGCGTGCGGCGCAGATAGCGACAATGACCAACGCGCCCTCTTCTGCCTCTGACGACGACCGCGCGTGGCGCACCTCGGCTGCTCGCCGACGGTGAAGCAGAACAGCAACTCAGGCCGGTGGTACATCGAGTGCCTCTACCGCAAGTCGAAGACGCACGTCAAGATGTCGCTCAACAACCTACGCTCCAGAGGTGAGTCGCCCGCTCCACGACCCTCCCTCCCTACGGCGCGGCCCCCTTCGAGCCGCGAGACTTTGGCACGCAGGCCGCAGCGCTGGCGGCAGTTCCACGCTTCATAGAGTGGATCGTTGACGGCTTCGCCAATGGGGCTCTGGCGGCAGCACCTCCACCCTGATGGACGTGGACGCTGTCCTCTGGCGGTGTTGTGTCGTAGGGTACTGCTATAACTGGTTTAAAGAGTTTCATGTGCTTGCGCGCGTACGCACATGGGGCGCACGACGGACCAGTCCGCGCCTGTGGACTGAGCCGCACCACACGGTGGGAGCGCTGGCCGTGCGGCACGGCACATGGGGTCGGCGTGTGTGTGTGCTCCTGCTCCACGCGCGAGAGATGGTGTGTTTGACTCGCTCGGTGCCGCGAGCGAGAGGGGAGGGCGAGACGCCGCGCTGGGTATTAATCAGAGTGTTAGTCAAATAATCCTCGCACACCACGACTCGCGCATAAACCACGACTCGACCCACAGGGAGAGTGCGTGCGCTGCGACGGACCCAGCCGGCACGGCACCGGCAGTGCGGACACAGTGCGAGTTGCGATGACTACCGACGCACAAGCACACCACGCGACGTAGTCTGCAACACCGCGCGGCTGAACACCACACACTTCACCGGTAGGACTCACTGGGTCGGACACGCGCGCCGTGCAGCGGCAACCGAAGATACCGAGAAGCCCGCCCGAAGCTCCGAACCATGTGCTGTGGTCGCTGCCACGCCACCCGCGCGGCCGGCCCGGGCGCAGGCCGTGACTGATCGCGGCGGCAGCGCCGCGCGCCCTCGTGCCGCGGTGCGCGCCGCTCGCGCCGCGCCAAGGGAGGTCTTCAGCCTGCGACGCGCTC
>NW_005201147.1:0-4220 GCF_000372725.1 Emiliania huxleyi CCMP1516 | reverse complement strand
CGACATGCCACTCGGCATGGCGCTCGAGGAGAGCGGCGACGGCGGCGACGGCGGCGACGAAGACGCACCACAAGCCAGGCAGATCGTGGTGACTGAACTGTTGGACAGTGGCAGCGCCAGAGGAGGCGGAGTCGAGGCGGCGGCTTGCCCGCGCACCGTTCACGTACTGTACCGGCGCACCTCCTGCGACACCGCTCCCCCATCGCCGGCCGTGCGCAGGTGGGAGACCTCGTGCGCGCAACCACCTACGTCACGATGGGGATGTCGTACCCGGCGTGGCAGCTCATGCTGGGCGGCGTGGGCAAGCCCACGCTCTTAAAGAGCGTGCTGGCGGCGGAGAAGGCGTCCTTCGAGACGGTGCTCGCCGCGATTGGCTCAAACGGCCAGGAGGCGCAGGGCAATGGGCAGGTGGTGCTGTTCGTTGAGCGAGGGGGGTGACTACGCGGTCTTTTTCTTTTTTGAGCCCGCCGAGTGACTGGCGGTCGAGAGAGACTAAAATAAAAAAGGCGGTCAGAGTAAAAAAAAAGATATTCTTATCTTTTTTGCCCCCCTCCGAGACTAGGGACAGAACCACACCAGTATAGACCAGAGGGACTGCGCCTCGCCCCCGCTTGCCCCCTGACTTCACAGGATAGCGTGCCCCGATGACGGCGACACATAGCGCGGGGTACCACTGCGCAAGGAGGGGGTGCGACGCCTTTCTTCGTTTGACTAGGTCCAGCCCTGGGTGGCGCAGGTTGTGAAACATTTGGCGATTCCGCGACTTACTGGGCCCCTGAGCCGCTACCCGTGTGCGATTTTTTGTGGCCCGGGCATGATACTGATAGTAAACGGGTCAGAACCGGCCAAACACAGGCTACAGCCCCACACACGCGCCCGCCATAGCTCCTGGAGAGCATTCGCGAGTGACGCGCTACAAGCCGCGAGAGTGGCATCAGAGGCAGGAACGACGTGCTCTTGCTGCACCTCGCAGCTGCACCGAGTGTGCTCGCAGTGTATGCCACGGCCACCGCCTGCGGCATTGCTCTCGTGCAGCTAGGCGACGCAGGTCCATCAGCAGGGCTCATCCAATGCGAGCGCACATTGTGCGTAGCCGCAGGCAGGTGGCAGTGCACGGCCGCACACCGGCTGTGGCGGCTCGTATGCCCCCGGCAGTGCTGCTAGTCATTAACTTGCGTATTAGGGCCGCAGCAGACTGCTGCTGTGGCAGCAGCAGCAGCAGCCTGCTGCCTGATTCAGTCAAGCCAGCGGCGCAGCGAGGCGTGCAGAATTTGCGTGGTTTTGTTCCTGAGGCTGAGCGCATTCGAGCCCTTCGACCGGAGTTGGATGGTACCACGCGTCTCACTGAGACGCGGGGTACTGGCCATGGCCGGACTACGGAGCGTGAGGTGGCGAGCGGAGCGAGCGACAAAACAACGAGAAAAACACGGATCTGACGATTGTCACAGAACGTCAGATCTTGCGCCACCCAGGGCTGGACCCAGTCTTTTGTCCTCTCGAGGGAATGTTCTCTCGGCGCCCATGGCCTTCTGAGGTTTCGTACGAATGACGTCCTTCTTGGCACTTCGGGCGTCGCGGTGTGTGCGTATCTCTGTGGGTCTAATTCCCTCGGTATGCTATATAGGTTTTCCGCTTTTCCCGAACTTCTGATTTTCTTTTCAATTTCAGCGTATCTTGCTGGATGCCTTCCCGCTGTGGCGGGAGGTCCCCAGTTCGAAACCTGGTCGACCCTTATACTTTTCTGTCACACCTGAGCGGGCTCAATTTTGCTCAGGTGCTACTCCGAATTCGAAATCGTGTCCTCACGCTTAGCGCTTGGTGTGCGTTCGTTTTTCGTCACGGGAAAAAGGTGTCAAAGTAACGAACGCGAGAGGCGAGAGAGAGCCGAGGCACGGGGTCGCGTCGGCACAACCGAACAACCCTAACACTCACACGTCATTTGGGGCCTGGAGCCCCTGCAGACTGTAGTTTATGGTGGTTTAGAGTTTGCGGGGGGGGGACAGAGCCCCTGCAGATAGATCTTTATGGCGGTTTAAATTTTTGGGGGGGGGGGGGGGGGCAGATTTGGGCGGTCCGAATTCAATCGTTTGGGGGGTGTGGACGACGGTTTTGGGGATCCTGCCGACGCGCTACAGTTGTAGCCCCACTGCACATAAGATGGACACCTCAACGGGAGGGCGCGCCCTCGCAGCAGCCGGGGCCGACGCCTGCAGCCTTAGTCTTGGCCCGATCCGGCGGGATGCCACGGGTAGGCGCGTTGAGGCTTGCCGCCTCCTCTGCGCCAACGCGGCCTGTGTGCCGCAGCTTGCGATTGCTGCCAGACAAGAGGAGGAGCAGAGCCGTTTGGCGATAGGACCAGGCAATCGCATTCGCCCCGTGGGCGTTGCGGACTCGAGCAACACCCGGGTCGAGGTTGCTGCGCCTCTTGGCGCAGTGCTGCAGCATCGCACGCTTGTTGCGGGGGATGGAGCAGCGACGGCAGCTGGAATCCTGGCTCTTCCGGATGCGGGTCCGGCGGCATTTGCGGCGGCGTCTTTGCAGCTGCGAGCGCAGCGCGGTCAGAGACCGTCGGCCGCCGAATGGCGCACTTCTCGACATTCTCGACATTCTCGACTCTCGACATTCTCGACATTCTCGACATTCTCGACATTCTCGACTGCTTGAGCCTTGACGCACGCGACGCTCGCGGCGCCAGTCGTTTTGCTCGCCGGGCGGCCCACACGCCGCCCCGTCTCGCGCTTCCTCGCGTGCTCGGGCCTCGGCGGGCAGCACCTCGGCTGGTGCTCTGTTAGTCGCCAAACGTGCTGCTGTTTGGCGCACACGGTCTGGCTGCTCGGTTCGTTGCTCCCGGGGATGAGCAACCGGTGGTGAACCACCGGCGCCATACGACCCGCAGCCTACTCCTACTACCGCGCGCGCGCGCGCGCGCAGGCCGCCGTGGGCACGGGTGGGGCGAGCGCGCGCACCATGGTCTCGAGACTGCCCGCCGTACGGAGGGAGTCAAAATCTCTTTCCCTAAGCAAAACGATTTCTTTTGGAAACCGTGTCCCCCCCTAGGTCGCGGCCCTCGCGCGTCGCGGGGACGCGCCGAGAGACTAGGTCTGGAGAGAGAGAGAGAGATTTAGCAATACTACAAACAAATCTAACATTCACACATTCAATTGGCGAATTGGGCCCTGCTCTCTGAGACTCTGTCCCGTTTGTCCATTGTGCATGAGCATTGGTTTGTTTTGTCGTATGTGGCGCGGGGGGACACCAGGACAGGCTCTCGAGGACAGGCTGCAAGCCCTGTTAACGGGTCAGACACGGATCACGCGCGCGCGAGTCAGACGTGGGCAGAGGCGCGGTTCACCCGTTCACGCTTGTAGAATAGAAGAGAGAGAGAAAGGGAGGGGAGATTTCTTGTTAGTTTTCAACATCCCTCTGAAAGGAGGGGGAGGGAGTCAAAATCTCTTTCACGAGACCCGATTTCTTTTGGTGTACCTGTGTTAGTGCCAGTGCGCGCCAGTCCCGATGCCCAAAAAGAAAGAAAGAAAGAAAACAGACAAACCAAGGGAGGGATGGGAGAACGGCACGCCGCCACCGCACAGGGATTTTAAACCGATGTGCGAGCGCTTGTAAAATTCTTTTGGTGTACCTGTGTTCGTGCCAGTGCGCGCCAGTCCCGTGCCCAGTGTTGTGCGAGGGAGTTTTGTTGTAAGATTCTTTTGGAAACCGTGTGTGCCCGAGTCGCCGCAGAAAACACCAATCCTCGCTACGCGGCCAAAGGATATCCACCTCGAGAACCTCGAGAGAGTGTGCCCCGGCGCAGCCACTCCCAGCTGCTCGGTGTGAACTCGAGATCCCTCGAGAGTTCACGGAGTCGGCTGAGGCTATACCAGACAGCAGGCGGCTTCAACAACACTGTATAATGCAGACAGACGCGGCGGCAGACGCGGCGGCCCACGCACGCGCGGCGGTGCGGTTGGCGGAAGCAGCGCAGATGGCAGGGCGAAGAACGATGCAGACAGACGCGGCGATAGACGCGGCGGCCCACTCACGCGCGGCGGTGCGAGCGGCGGAAGCAGCGCAGATGGCGGCGGTTGCGGCGGCCGAAGCAGTCGCGCGAGCCTCAGCTGCAGAGCCGGTAGTGCCACAACGCGATTCCACTACTTCCCTGATAAATGACGAATCCTCGCTTCCCGGGAGGATGCGCGAGGCGGCCAGGGAGCTGAGGGAGG
>NW_005201148.1:6083-8333 GCF_000372725.1 Emiliania huxleyi CCMP1516 | reverse complement strand
GGGCGCGGCGCGCAGTTAGTGTTGGTGTGGCGGTCTCGTCGAGTTCTGGGCGGGGACCGTCCTTCTACCTCCTGTATCGGAGTTTTGTTAGTATCGAGGTCTCGGGAGTTTTGTGCGCGATAAATTCGTGCCGTCCGCGGCGAGCCGAGCCAGGCCACGGCGCTCGGCCTGCTGAGAGAAGACCTTCCCGGACGGCAGTGACAAGTTACCCGACATCAATCGTCGACGGCAAGCTCGAGAACTGCGCCTCCAAAGTCGCCCAGATTCGCCTCTCGCGGCGCGCTGAGTTAGTATCGCCGGTGCGCCAGCCAGCTCTGCTCCACAGCAGGGCATGCCTGACTGGCTCCTGCTAGCCGTGCGTCCTGGTGGCATCCATTGCCAGCTCAGGTAGCCTCAGGAGGTCGCCTCGCGCACAACTCGGCGCCGCACAGCACCGCTCCGCGTTACTACCGAGTTAGTATCGTCGACCCACAGAGACTGCTCTTCTGTAGGTGGAGCCGACAAACGCCGGCCGGGTCGGCCCCGCCGCCCCCATCGCCGCCGCCGGGGCGGCTGCGGCCTCGGCGGACCATCCGGCGCGCCGCGCGCCCGACGGGGAGGCGTTCACCACTCCTGGATCCTCACCCTGCCACGCCTTCGTGCAGACGCCGTGGCACCCACCTCAGGCGCCGCTCGGACTCGGTTGACGGCCGCCCAAGTGCTTGGCTCGTGCCCAGCCGACCGGCAGGCGATGCCCACTCGCTGCTAGGCTAATCTCGGGCTGTCTTGCGGCGGTGTGGTGCCGTGAAGGGCACCCGGCACAAAACTACGATAGTTAGTACCGTGCGGGGGCAGTGCATTTAATTCTGTCAAAAATCGAAATGTGCTCTGTGGGACTTATTGGGCTAGGGTCATACGTCCGGGAGGCCCCCCATGCGTGCCGTAACGAGCCACGGTGCTGGTATGACTCTGTTCACGTTCACACCTCTTCAATAGCGCAAAACTCCGATACAGGAGGTACAGCAGTCGTCTCATGTGATGAGGTGGTCGCGGAGCGGTCGCCAGGACCTTGGTAGTGCCTGCATCGCGTGCGCCGGCCCTCGGTGAGCCCTCCCGAGGCCTCTCACGCCGCCAGCCGGGCACGGCAGCCGTTGCGGGATGGTGCCCTCGCAGCTCGCCGGCGCGGCGGGGGCGAGGCGAGTCTCGCCGGATGCGCCCGACAGCGGGAGCGGCCGGCCGGCATCCTGCCCGCCACGGCGGCGGCAAGCTGCGACTCAAGGACAAGCAGGTGCGGCGACTTTTTGCTCGCTCGCCTCTTCTCTTGCGAAGCGCCGGTACGGCTCTATTTCCGCTCGTGGTCGCTCTTCAGTGTGCCAAAAGCCCAATGTGGATTGGGCACATCTACGATCTAGCGCACTAGCGGTAGCGGCCCAGGCGCTCTCGCCTCTCGCTGACACACATTCTTAGCGCATAAAATCGACACGCATCCAACATGCAAGCACGCCTGCGTCTCTAGGCTACAAGCTCGACTCACCGAGACCGCGACGCATCACGTTCGACGACTGCACGGCGTGTCAGCCCTCTCCCGGCGGGACGCGCAGCGTGGGTGTCGACAGCTGCTTGAGGCCGGCGATGGTCGCCTGGTTCTCGGCGCAGCCCTCCGTGAGGTTGCGCACAGCGAGCAGCGCCCACTCGCGGACGAAGGGCTGCCTAGGGTAGGGAGTTGCGGGGCAAGGGTGGGCTACAGCCCACTGCAGCTCCACGCCCCGAGACTGGCAGGAGCTCCGCTGCATTGAAGATGCAAGGTGCGCGTGTGTGTTGAGTGTGAGTGTGTGCGTGCGTGTGAGTGAGTGAGCGAGCGAGTATGTCGTTTGTGCCTCTCGTCCAGCTTGCAGCGCTGCAGCACGGCGGCCAGCCCGCCCACCTCGCCAGCCAGCTTCTGGCAGGCGTGCCGCCGGAAGCAGAGCAGCGCCAGGAGCCGCACCTGTGACAGCAGCCAGGTGTGGACAGAGAACGAGAAGAGGTGTGTGATGCGGGAGGGGCCGCACCAGCTCCAGCTCCGCGCCGCGCGTGTCGACGGCCGGCGGCGGCGCGGCGCTGGTCGGCGCGCCCGCCGCGTCCTTTGGCGCGGCCAATCCGGCGGGTGGGTTCCACTCCGCCATCGCCGACAGGACGGCCACGACGGGCGGCACGAGCCCGAGCGCGGCGGCGTCGTCGTCGAAATCGGAGAAGGGCGTCTCGAGGCGCGCGGCGAGGGCGCACACCGCCCGC
>NW_005201148.1:0-4351 GCF_000372725.1 Emiliania huxleyi CCMP1516 | reverse complement strand
CCCTCGACGAGCACGATCTGCAGCTGCTCCGCTCCGCGTGCGGCTTCGTCCGGCTCGGGCGGAGGTCTGCCGGCGGCGCGCACGTCCTCGGCGAGCCGCTCCATGTCAACGGCCGCCGGTGTGTCGTGCTCCGGCGGTGTCGACCAGTACGAGGCGGGCTTGGGCAGACGAAAGTAGGAGTCCTGGTGTAGCAGCGTGACGCGCACACCCTCGTGGCGGAGGGCCGCGGCGAGGGTGACGGCGAGGGTCGACTTGCCAGAGCCGGACGGGCCGGCCAAGGCGACGGCGACGTGTGAGTGCGCGTGCGCGTTCATGGCCGCGGGATTTTCGCTTTCTTTTCCTCTGCTTTAGAGTTGAGGTTTTAAATTCTTTTCCTCTGCGCCTACACTACTTTATCTGGGCTTCACTTCCTAGCATCCGTGAGGATACATTGGAGCGTACTAGGGTCCGTCTGGAGTCGTCGCGTGCCTCCACAAGGAAGAGCTACGCAGTACCTGACTGACATCCCCTTGCTGTGGGGTCCTGCCACTAAAGGCGGTGGGTTGGGACTCGATCAGCTTGGACGACCACGGGCACGGAGGCAAGCCTCAACGCCCCGTGGCCTGGCCGCGTCGCCGAAAGGGATCGCACCACAGACCAGAGAGAAGGGAGGGAGGAGCTTCTAACCATGCGGAGAGCCCTCAGTGCTCAGAACGACCCCCCTCATTCCAGGAGAGGGTGCGGGTGGGGAAAGCGACGAACCGGCGCAGCCAGAGTGCTGGCGCGGTCGCAGAGCCTGGCGCGGCCACAGAGCTGGCACGGCGCCGGGCCAGGAAGAGCAGCGAGAGAGCTGCAGGAGCACCACGCAAAGAGCGCGGCCACGAGGCACACGGAACGTGCTTGGACGTACGTCGCGTCCTGAGTGTTCACGGAGAAAAATCCGTGAAGACTGGCAGGAGGGATGAAGTCCCTTCATATGAGAAGACGCTCCTCAGTGAGTACCTGCGATAAAGTAGTAGCGCTCACACGAGTTGGGGCCCCTACCCCAATCGTTGACGGCGAACTCTCTCTCTTTCACCCCTTTTTGGTGGCGGCGTGCCGTCCTCCCATCCCTCCCTTGTCTGTTGTGCATATTTTCTTTCTTTTCTCGACGGACTCGTGTGCGCCCCGCACCCATGCTGCCACATAGCTCAATTGCTGCCACGCACAACTAGCGATTTCGCGCGGGAGCGATTCTCCCTCGCCACCGCCGCCGTCGCCGCCACCACCATTGTTCCACCAGGCACGAGGCTACACCGGACCCTTTGCGGCAGTCCCCGACTTCAACCTTGGAGCCGATGATTTTGTCATCGAAATGGACGTCACGCCTCAGACTCCAGGCATGAACCAGCACGGCGGGACTATCATTGGCCGCCATCAGTCAGGCGTTGCACTTGGATGGGCGCTGATTTTGACCAACTCTCTGCACGTTGTCCTGACACTGTACGGCGCCACGGGATACGACATGAGGGCGCCCCCCTGGAAGCCGGCCTGCGTGCAGGACGACGTCACCTTCCTGGGCTGGTGGGGCGGCGAGCTCATGTCCGCTCGCGCTCTCACGGTCGGCCAGAAGCAGCGAGTGGTGTTCTCGCGTCGTGGCCAAGACCTCTCCTTGTACGTGGATGGCAGCGAGAGCTGCAAGGCCAGCCTGGACTCCTACACCGACCCGAGTGGCTTTGTTCCGGTGACCATCGGCGCGCACTACATCGGCGACCAGCTCACTAAAGCGCCATTCTTTGGCAAGATCGAAAACACCGTCGTCAAGCGCGGCTCTCTGGCGCCTCCGCCCGCTCTCGCACCATAAAGCTCGCACCATAAAGCACGCGTCCTTCGGCACGGTCTCGTATGGCATGCCTATCGTCGCGCTCGAGGCTGTTGGCGTTGCATGTTCGGTCGTCCCTCGCGCGCTGGCACGTGCCAGGAGGTGCTCGCGGAGGGCGTAGTGAAGCGCTGGTGCAGGTGACGAGGAACGGACACAGGCACACCTTGGAAGAAGAAAATCCGGGAGGACGCAACCGTGGTACACCTGTGCCGGGAAAGGAAGAAAATCCGGCCGGCGTGACTGAGGCGTGACAAAGGATTACGAGCGCGAGGCGCCACACACAAGCCGCACAGAAGCCGCGCACCGGCTGCACGCCGCCCAGCGCGTTAGCAGCACCGCTCCCAGCACCGCCGGCGGGCACGGCCGCGGCCATGTCCGCGTCACGCTGTGCGGCCCACGCCGTGCTGCTGGCTTACGCTGCCGCTGCTGCGGCCGCCGACGTTGGCGCGTTCGACTGCGCCAACCGCTCCTATCCAATGCAGACAGTGTTGAACGAGACTACGCAAGACTACGAACTCGTGGAGCTGGATCTGAAGACGGGCGAGTACAACCTCGTCTACACCTTTGACTCCAGGTTCAGTGACACCAGGTACAACCCCAACGCACCGACTCCCTCGCCGAGCATGAACGCGATGGCCTACAACCAGAAGGACTCGATCGCCTATGGCCTCTTCCGTGATTCAAGCATGCCGAGCGATGACTACAACCTGTGCCGCCTGTCCGCCGACCAGGCGGAGCAGCCGGTGCAGTGCCTCTGCAGGGTTCAGCGAAGCAGTAAAAAGGATGACTACAATGGTGGCTCGCTCTACGCTGGTGCTATCCACAACGACACCTACTTTGTGAGCTCGGGAGGGCACGACCTGTTCGCAGTCCGGAGGGTGAGCAGTCTGACCGTCAACACCGACGACGTTTGCCCGGGAAAGTGGCTCTATGAAGGCTATCCGGAATTAGTTGCGGACTTTGGGGCGCCAGACTTTGCAACTGACTTGGAGACGCTCGGGCTCACGAGGGGTGATCTCATAAATCAGCTCGGTTGGAGCGATACAGGGATCTCGGAGAACTATCTCAAATACAGTCTACTCTACGTGTTTGACAGCAACGACATTGTGATTGACTGGAAGCCGATCAAGCACAACTATGCAGAGGGTGTGAAGCAAAACTATGCCGATCTCATCACGTACGAGCTTGAAGGCCAGACGTACCTCGTTTGGCTCGGCGAGAGGGACGCCTCCATGTTCGTCATGAGAGTTGCTGGAGAGGAGATCGACGGCTACGCCCTCATTCGTACTCGTATTGTATGGGATGACTGCAATGGGTGCCCGGGTCCCGGACCGTTCGACACTTTCGGCGCCGGCTTCAAGTACGTCAACGAGTTCGGCGTGCAGCTCTACTTTGCGGCGAACAGCGGCGTGGGCGTGCTCAAGGTTGACGTCGCACAGCTCGATGTCGCGATCGGGGCCTGCAACTGGACCACGCATGCCTGCGGACTCGGTGCCGGTACCACCGTCGATCTCACGCGCATCAATGCAGCCTACGAAACCACGACCAATGACGGCTTCAACTGCGAGACGGCGAATGATCCCTTTCTTCCTTCGCCTCCGCCGCCGGCACCGCCGGTGTTGCCTCCGCCGCCCTCCACCCCGCCCCCGCCGCCTCCCCCGTCGGCCTCGCCCTCGCCTCCGCCACCCTCGCCGCCACCGCCGTCACCGCAGCAGCCGTCGCCGCCACTCCCGTGCAGCTTGGTCGGCGACTTGGTGATCATTCTTGATGCCAGCGGCAGCATAACAAACAGCCGGGACGATGTGGCGGCGTTTGCACAGGACGTTGTGGACTCTTTGGATGTCGCCGAGACGGTCGCTAAAGTGGGGCTGGTACAGTTTGCCTCCGACACGACCAAGCTCAGCGACCTCACCTTCAACACTGGCGTCCTCACGTCTGCCATTGAGGTTTACAAAAACGGCGGTCCCCCGTATGGATGGACCTTCATTTCCAACGGGCTCCTCATGGGAGAGCAGCTGCTCGCTACTGGCCGCTCAGGTGTCACGAAGGTCATGCTACTCCTGACCGATGGAGAGCAGACCTGCAGCCGCAACCCAGGTTGTGTCGCAAACGACGACTCCTGTTACGAGAACTGGGACTTTAACAACAGCCCGCTCGGCGATTACAAGGCCGGGAGTCTTTGCGGAAACGACATCGGACCTTATCAAAAGCCCGAGGCGATACGGCAGGCGCAGCTGATCAAGGAGCAAGACCCAGACCTGGTCCTTTTCGCAGTTGGCTTCGGAGGGGTGAGCAACGACACGCTGGAGGCCATTGCAACGCCGGGAAACTCCATCTTTGGCAGCACCATCCAAGACATCATTGCCGAGTTCGAGGAGAAGAACCTCTGCACAAGGCTCTCTCCGTTGGCCCCGCCGAGCCCGCCATCTCCGCCGCCACCATCTCCACCGCCGCCCACGCCACCGCCGCCGTCGGCGTCACCGTCGCCACCGCCGCCGTCGGCGTCGCCGT
>NW_005201149.1:0-6615 GCF_000372725.1 Emiliania huxleyi CCMP1516 | reverse complement strand
GAGAGCTGCACCTGCCGCAGCACGATGTTGACGTTGAGCGAGAGCACGTCTCCCAGCTTGACGCAGTCAGTGGCGAGGCGCGTCGACAGGTCGCCAGGGCCTTGCTCGTCGTGGAACGCCTGGGCAACGAGGGTGGCGATGAGAGCAAGAGTCGAGACATGGATCAACAGCGGCTATGCTTGTCGTGCAAGGCCTGCGGCTGAGCGAGCAGCGCGTCGAAGAGCGTCGCACGCAGCCGCGCCACCAGCCGCGCGCCGCACACCCAGAAGCAAAAGCCGCGGATGCCGGTGAACACGGCTGTGCCAAGCCCGACCGCGGCGAGGCGGACGAGGGCGGGCCGCAGCGGAGCGAGAGAGCCCGCGGCGTCCGTGCCGAGCCCAAGCGCCGCGTTGAGCGCTGCGCCCTGCAGGGCAGGCAGCAAAGCGTCGCCCGACGCGGCGACGGCGAGGCACACGAACGCCGTCACGAGCGGAGCGGCGTCGGGCTTGCACAGGGAGAGGAGGGTCTTCCATGGTGTCTTGACCTTCTTTGCGGGCGCCGCTGACAGCACGGGACGGCCACAGCGGCCACAGCGCAGGCCGGACAGGCCAGATGGCCGGGCCACCACTGGCTGCAGCGGGTGTAGAGCGACCGCAGCGACATGCTTGACACGCGCATCGGCCGCCAAAGTTACGGGCCGCGGAAGAGCAGGTATTGGCCCGGCGCGCAGTGCCACTGCTGCGACGGCCAGGGTCACGAGCGAGCACATGAGGCGGCGAGAGCACCGACTGCCAGAGCCGACCGATAAAGAATTTTACGACCAAACTCCCTCGCACAACACGATAGACACCGCCACATTCCTGAGACGAGCGAGGGAAGCCTCCTTAAAGGCGAAAGGGTCTAGATTTGGGGCGCTCGCCGAAGAGGAGTACGACAAAATAGCACCCGTGATTGCCTGCACGCTACCCGCACTCACGGACTCCATACCCGAAAGAAAGAGAAGGGACCTCGCGGGAGAGGTGACGAGTGAACTACAGGTAGTGGGGAAGGCAGCCTCGATTGCCATACAGACATGGGTGCGAAACAACGACAAGACCAAGGCACGGGCAGAGGAACGAGAGAAGAATATAGGGTGGATAAAACGCCTGTTCACGGCATGGAGGGTGAGCCACACCGAACGTACCGAGCGAAGAGCCGAGCGGAAGGAGGACGGGGAAGATGACTCAGAGGAGGACGAACCAGTGGAAATTCAGTTGTCAGATGTCACGATGCATCCGAAGGGGACCCCAGCGCCGGCATCATCCGTAGAAGAGAGGCCGAGATGGCGGAGGCGGCTGCGGAGGCGGATCGGCACGCGGAAGCGCTTCTGGCGGATGAGGAGGCGGAGAAGGAGGCGGAGCAGCGCGCCAAGGAGCGCAAGGCCAAAAAGAAGAAGAAGAAGAAGAAGGGCAAGGGCGGGGGGAGCGGCGGCGGGCCGTCGCAGGAGCCGGAAGGCGAGGAGGCGGAGGCGCTTGCGGCGGCGGAGGGGGAGGCGGTGGCGGCAGCAGAGGAGGCGGAGCTGGCGACGGCGCTTCAGGAGAGCGCGAGGCTGGAGGAGGAGAGGCGGGTGGCGGAGGAGCAGCCGCCCGAGCCGGAGGCGCCGCCGGCCGACTTCATCTGCCCCATCACGACCGAGGTGATGAGCGACCCGGTGATGGCGGCGGACGGCCATTCCTACGAGCGGAAGCAGATCGAGCGCTGGCTCGCGACCAAGTCGACGAGCCCCCGATGACGGGCGAGGCGCTCCAGCACACGCACACCTTCCCAAACCACGCGCTGCGCGGGCGGATTCGAGAGTGGCAGAGGCGCGCATTGAGCGGTTTCGCGCGTTCTCGTGTGTGGCTGAGCGGGCGAGCGCGCGCTGTGTGCCTCCACGCCTGGGGCCTGGCACCTGGGCTCGTACGAGCGCAATCGCTCGGCGTGGTTTCTTAATGGTAAGCGGGTTTCTTAATACCCGCAACCCACTGTAGACGTAGTACGTGGCTCTAAGTCCTAGGCTCGCAGATCAGCTAGCCATCCCGTAGACGTTGGCGAAGATCTACAATCCCCGGAGCCCGCCGGCGTGCCTAGGTGCGCGTCTCGTCAAACCGGAACTTGTCCGCCTCGGAGAGGACAGACCACGCCACCATGTCTGCGACCAGGTTGGCCTGGGCGCACGTGTAGCCGCCTCCCGACGCGAGCATCGGGAATGTCTCGCCCCCCAGCGCGAGCACGTCGTCGGGCACCTATTCACGGCTGGGAGCGTGAGAGGCGCCCATCACACACGCAGAGGTGTGACGAGCACACGGGCACCGTCTCGGTGAAGCGCTTCGGCGCGTCCATGTAGTGCACGACCAAGTCGATCGGCCCGTACGCCTCGACGCCGTAAAAGTCGTTTTCGAGCACCTACGGGGTTGCTGACCAGCCCGTCACCGCCGGGGGCCTGCTCGGCGGCGGAGGGTCGGTCTCGAAGGCGCCTTGATCCCGCGCAGCTCGGCGATGAGAGGCCGGCCGGCGGCGCGGCAGCTGTCGAACTGCGCGACCATCTCGCGGAAAGCGGACACCTAATAATTAACTATTAATTATTAATTACATCTCGCGGAAAGCGGACACCTACGGCCCGAGAGACGCGCTCGCGGAAGGGGCGCCCGCCGCTCTCTCCTCGCGGACGGCGGGCGCCTCGAAGAGCTACATCTCGGCTTATCCCGGCTGCATCTCGGCTGCATCTCGGCTACATCTCGGCTTATCCCGGCTGCATCTCAGCTGCATCTCGGATGCATCTCGGCTGCATCCCGGTTGCATCTCGCGCCTCGAAGAGCTTGTTCTGCGAGTAGGCGTAGCCGCCCATCCGCCGCTCGTCCTTGCGGATGCCAAACAAGGAGGAGATGTGCGAGTCGACGGGCTTCCACAGCGCGCCTGACCATGCATCGACCCACCATCAGCGAGTTGGTGTACCGGGCCTCCAAGCCGCCGACAGGCGTCCGCAGCGCACCGCCCGACTCGGCGAGCGTCGCGTACGGTTGCGGGCCAGAGAAGAACTGGACGACGCGGGTACACTTTCGGCGCAGCAGCGCGGGCAGCGCGGAGCAGTCGTGCATTCCGCCGTCCACAAAGAGCAGGTCCTGCGCCCGCCGGCCGTCGAAGGAGGGCGAGACGCGGTACCGCTGCAGCGCCCAGTTCTGCGCCGCCCAGTCCGTCGCCCGGTCCAGCAGGCAGTCGTTCAGGCATCCGTCCCGCCCGACCCCGCCTCGCACAAAGTCGCCGAGCGCGGAGGAGGTGGTGCCGACAACGTCTCGCAGCGTGAAGGCGGGCGGACCGCAGTACGTGTTTGGCCGTCCGCAGAAGCAGGGCAGGCTCCACGGGTAGAGGCAAGGCGGCGCGGCGGAGGGGAAGCCGCAGCACTGGAAGGAGGCGGGCTGCAGGAAGCGCGTGATCGGCACCGTGCCGGGCTGCACGGCGAGGCTAGGCGCCGGGAGGGCGACGCAGGGCAGGCAGCAGCAGGAGATGTCGGTCTGCATGGGCGGCCCCTTGTACCCTGTCGACACCTCGTCCGGCGTCGCCTCGAAGGTGACGAAGCTCGCGCCCCCGTGCGCCGCCCGAGCCGCGTGCGCGTCCCCGTACTCCTCCGCCGCGTCGTCGTCGCCCGTCGCCTGCCAGTGCGCCCGCTGCACCCGGCGCGCGTGCGTGAAGTTGCGCGGCGCCGACGGGCCGGCGAGGGCGAACGAGATGATGGGCTGCGCGCGCACGTCGGGCCGCTGCACGATGAAGTCGGAGCGGCGCAGGCGCGGCGCGGCGGCGATGGCCTTCTCGACGGCCGCCTGAGGGGCGGGAGGGGAGAGCGGAGAGGTGGAGGGGCGGGAATACGAGGACCCAGATCGTGTTTCAATTGTTTCAGATCCTGTCTCTGTTTCTGCGGGTTTTGTGGATTCTCGGCGAGTTTTCGAAAGGTTCTGTGGCTTCCGCCGGTCAAATCTGTGCGGCGCAACTGCGTGCTGCTATTCCAGTGTGCTGTCTCGGCACGCCTCGGACGAGGCGGTGATGAGCCGGCCGTCGACGCCGTTCGGCTTGAGGTAGATCTGGTCGATCATCCAGAGCCAAAACTCATGCGGGTCGCAGCAGCAGGTCCACGCGAACGAGGCACTCAGCGTCCAGGAGCGCAGCTTGGTGTAGTCCCCGATGGATATCCACGTCGACGCGCCGAGGCGGCCCCACGGCATAATCTCGAGCTCTGCCCGCCCCTCCTTGCTGCTGTAGTCGGGCAGCGCACTGGCTGGCGTCGGGAGGCGCGAGATTGTGAGCACCTCGTCCAGCGGGTCGGAGGAGTAGGCGAGGTGCGCCACCGTCCAGCCCGAGCCGCTCACGCCAGAGATATGAGTCGCCTCCGAAAGGAGGCCGAGATGGTGCATTGCACGCATGAAGCCCCAAGAACCCGCGTGCGCCCTGGCGCCTCCGCCGTTGAGGGCGATGCCCAGACTGGGGCGAGGCGGCTCGTCGTCCCGCTCGATTCTGCTGCTGGTGGGCGCGCTCATTCTGGATGTGGTGGGGCGGCAGTGATCCGGCCAAGAGTGTACCTCTCGAGGTACAGTGACTTCCTTTCGACGTTCGGGATTTTTGCTTTTTTTTGTGTTAAGCAAGGCGGAGCACACAGCACACGCATCGCTGTCGGGCCCACAGACATCCCGAAAACCCGCCGCCCCCCCGCGCGCGCCCCGGCCGGGAGAAAGGGGAGTGACAGTTTGGGACGGCGACAGACGAGTACCTCGCACTCCATGTTAGAGGGCTTCGTGGCAGCCTTCCGAGAAACAAATCTAGGAATGAACAACTCAACTCACTCAACATACACACTCACACTCACTCAACACAGTGTACAACAGGCTAGTAAACACCCTCTATTAAACACCCTCTTCAATCAGTTCTCACAGTGATCGATCGAGTGGGTGGGGGAGGATCGATCGGCCGAGCAGAGTGTGACACTTCCCACAGGTGTGTCCACCAAGCCGCCATCGATCGCGGGAGAACAGCGCATGGTGTGATCTGGCGCGGCTTTAGACCCACGTGGTTGACGTTTGGCAGAAGCCCCTGTCGCCGTTCTTGCCGAGAAGCGTCTTGTCCATCATCCGCTTCTCGTTCTGAGCTTGGACTTCAGCCCAACGGTGCTCGAGGGCGCTTGCCATGTCAACGAGCTGCGTCTTGTACTCATACGTCACCCCCGAGCGTTGGACGTTGGGCAACTCTGCGACCTTCCGCAGCTCAGCTGTCACGCTAGTGGTGTCGGCGTCGTCGTTCTCGTCGGTCCCATCGCGCATGCACTCGCTCCGCGTAGTGTTGCCGATCACGGTGACGAGGCCCGCCACCGCAAAGTTGCCCATGCGACCATCACCGCGTCCTGCAGTTGCGCGCGATCGTAGCTATTCCAGGGTCCGCTGCGCATCCCCGGCGGCACGACGGTGGCCGGCGCTTGCGCACCAGCCCCGTCCGCCACCCGGGTCCGCGGCCGCGGTCCCTGTCATAGCTACGCGCGCCATGGAGAACGGCGGTGTGTGTGTGTGTGTGACAGTTGTAACGTCGGCGCAAAGGCGATCGTCCTGGCAATGCCGACTTGTGTCCTAGTAATGCCGGCGCAAAGATTCAAGAAGAGGAAAAGGACCTAGCCGCGTCACAGGCGAACCAACCAATCAATCCTCGCTACTAAACGAAAGAAAGAAGGTGAAGAACATCCAGGCTCGGATTGGACACCAACGCGGTATGGGTGGAGGGCACTCGCGCACTCCTCCCCGCTGTACACACTGTAGTCGACCCCGTGAACTCTCACAGTCTGTGAGAGCCCCTGTGTGAAGAGTGCGTAAGGGGTTGGGTGGAGGCTGGCGAGGCACACTCCCACGCCTCACGCCCCCCCCCCCCCTTGCCCGGGGGGGCGAGGGAACCCGACAGTGCTGGGGCGAGCCTCGGCGAGACTGCGTCAGCTGTTAGAACAGCAGAAGAGGGCCTCGTGTAGCCCTCCTTTTGGTATATATATAAAACAGCAGAAGTCCTTCAGTGAGGCGGCCCGCGCCGCCAAAGCCCAGTCCCAGAGGCTATCCTGCCTAATGGCCGACCTGCCCAAAGTCTCGCTCGCCGACCTCCTCTCCGGAACCGTGCCTCTCGTCGACAGTGGCGGCGTCCGTGGAGAAGATGGCGGTGCTGGCAGCCATCCTGTGCGCAGCTCTGCCGACGCCCCTGTAATTGATCTCGATGCATCACCGCCGCCGCCGCCTTGCCAGCCGCTTTGCCGGCCGCTTTGCCAGCCGCTGCCGCCGCGCCCTGAGACCGGGTCTGCCGCCAACGCCACCTCCGCCTCCACCTCCACCTCCACCTCCGCCTCCACCTCCGCCTCCACCTCCGCCTCCACCTCCGCCTCCTCCTCCGCCACCTCCGCCTCCCCCTCCTCCGCCGCCGCCTCCTCCTCCTCCGCCGCCGCCGCATCCGCCTCCTCCGCCTCCACCTCCTCGCGGCCGCCACTGCTCGCGCCGCCCTCCAAGCGGCCGCGCCCCGCCTCCTCGGACCGCGAGCTCTTCCTGCACGGCGACGACTCGGCGCTGCCCGCGGCCGAGGCGGCCGCGTGGCGTGCCGCGGGACCCC
>NW_005201150.1:5345-8352 GCF_000372725.1 Emiliania huxleyi CCMP1516 | reverse complement strand
ACCAAATAATAGAGCAGTCATCTCCCGTAGAGATGGGCAACGCACGAACACACACTGGCCTGGACGTAAAATTCTTTTCCGCTCCTTCTTGAGTTGCGTCGCCACGGGGTTCGCGCTGTCGCATCTCCCATGAGCGGGTCGGTAGCGCTCACCACGGCGCAGCTACGAGAACTGCAGCTGCGGCGTGAGGCCGTCGCGGCACTGCAGCGCGACCGGGGCCTCCTCCAGCGCTGCGCCGAAGCCGCCGGCCTGCCGGCGCTGCTTCCCAACTTTGGTCTGCCGCATCTCATCGTGCGGCTGCCCTGCTTGCCCGCCGGCTCGACGTGTCCGAGCCATGCGGCTGCGCGGTTGCTTCGCGTCGAGGACGACCGCGTCGAAGTGGATCTGCTGCACGAGCCTACGGCCAACTTGCTCCGCCTGAGCGACGCGTCCCACCGATCGGGACCGTGGGCGCTCACAACCAGCGTTGCGCAGCTCTCAAGCGACAGCCTGGCCGACGAGGAGCTCTGTGCGCTGCGCCCGGGGGCGCTCAGCCTAACGCTCGACCACCACGCCCAGCTTGCCGAACTGTGTGCCAGGCTCGCCCAGTTCAGCGTGAGCGACGTGCGCCGGTCGGTGGGAGAGCACTCCACTGCGTCGCCCCATGCGCTCGACCGGCTGCTCAAGGATGAGAGCGGCTCTGGGCGCGACGCGGCGGCGGCGGATCGGGCGGCGGCGGGGCGGGCGGCGGCGAGTCGGGCGGCGGCGGATCGGGCGGCGGCGGATCGGGTGGCAGTGACACAGGCTGCGACGGTGCGGGGAGCGGCGGCAGGCAGGCCGTCGACCGCATCGGACCTCGCTCCATCGGCCGCCGCATCAACCGGCGAGAGCGGCACGAACGGCGACGCGCTCAGCCGCGCAGCGCCGCCTCCGGCAGGGTCGCCAGCCAGCAGCAGCGACAAGTGGGGCAGCAGCGACATGTGGGCAGAGTCCTTTCCGGAGCTCTGCCGGCTGCTCGTGTCGGGAGCTCTGCCGGTCGAGGTGCTGCACAACAACGAGCGCTCGTGGAAGGACGCCCCCCCGCCGCTGCGAGAGAGCGCTCGCGACGAGCAGGCTCCGCTCATGAGCCCCGCTGCTTGCGCGGCCCACGCGGGCATTGCGGGCGCCGCTGCGGGCAAGGCGGCGTGTCGGCACGCACCCGCCGGCGGCGGGGCTCAGCTGGCGGCGGGGCCCGGATGCGAAGGTCGCGTCGCGGGGGAGAGGACGCGCGGCCTTTCGGGACGCGGCTGCTCGCCCTTCGTCAGCTCGGCCTCCCAGCGGCGGCTTCGCGCCCGTTTCGATCCGGGTTGTGACCCGGTTTATTCTCTGGGCCCGCCTGTTCGGGCAAGGGTCCCTTCACTTCGCCTGGTGGATCCCGCTTTGAGCGGGCGCCAGAAGAGGGAGCATATTTGGGTGTGGAAGCAGGCCGTGGCGCGCACGCTCCGCAACTTGGACGCGGTGGCTGCGTGCGCTGAGGAGGCGTCGAGTTCCGAGTGCCGCGACGACGGCCTCCGTTTCGCCGTCGGCCAGCTCGTGGTGTGCCTCCCCTACGGCCGTGCTGGGGAGACTTTTTCGCGCGCTGGGGAGTGGAGCACTGGGCGGGTGACCCAGCTCCGACCGACCCGCCTCGGGCAGCAGGCTGCGTACCAGGTGGTGCTTCGCCACGGCTCATATGTCTACCCTCCGGACGACAGCGACCTCCACATCCGCGAGTGGGCCCCGGAGCCTGGCATAGCGGGCGAGGTGCAGGTGGGCATGGAGCAGGCGGATGCAGCATGGAGCAGGGCGCCGTCTCGGCGCAACATCGCGGCGGTTCTCTCGGCGGAGGAGACGGCGGCTTTGCTCTCTCCGGTCGGCCAGGAGCTGCTGCGCGTGGCGGCTGAGGCGTTCGACGTGCCCGTCGAGGAGGGCCACGCCTATCGCCTGCTTCGCGGCTTCATAGTACGCCGCCGCGCGGCGGTGCTCGACCCTCGCTTTCCTCTCTACTCGCCGGCGGTCATCCGCGACGTTTACCCGGACACACGTGTCGCCGCCGGCGCCGCGGCGCCGCGGTGGCTGCTGGAGCTCACCGTCTGGGACGACCGTGGCGCCGTGCGTCGCGACGAGCCGCCGAGGCCGCTGCAGTGCCTGTCCAACGTGACGGGGCGCCACGAGATGCTGCTACAACCGCCTCAGGCTGTCTTCGATCTCGGGATGGCACTCTCGTGCGGAGAGGGCTCTGCTATTCTGGACCACCTCGTGCGGACCGCCCGCTCAGGGGTCGAGGCCATTGACACGTGGCGCGAGCTGCTGCACAAGGCGCAGCTGGTCGAGGACGAGCCCGTCGCTGGCGCGACGAAGCTCGTCATCGTCGGCTGCTACTCTTACCACGCCGTCTTCTTTTCGCGGCTGAACAGCGCTTGGCCCTCGCTCCTCGCCTTCCTCACGCAGATTACGGACCCCGCGATGGAGGCGTCGCACGCGGCAACCTGGCGCCGTTGGCTCCTTGAGCCGTTCGACGAGTGGCCGGCGGGGCGGCGCAATACCGCGGGCGTATTCCAACCCGGCTACCGCGAGGTCGCGGTGCTATGGCTGCGGTGGCTGCTCGGGCCGGCGGCGCGGCGCACGGGCTTCCGGGCGCTGCGCGCCTATCTCGCGCACGAGGCTGCGCTGACGCCCGACGAGCACAGAGCTCGCGATGACGCCGGCCGCTTCAGTTTGCCACGGGCGGCGTGCGACGCGTTGATCCGGTCCGTCGGCGAGCTCACAGAAGACGGCTTGATGGAGAACCTGCACGACCCCGCCTGCAAGGCGTGCGCCGTCTGCTCGCGCGAGCCGCGCAGCTGTCCGCACTTGGCTCAGCTCGAGCCGTGTCGGGCACTGGCTGTGCCAAGAGTGCCTGGACGCCTGGCAAAGGGCGGCGGAGGCCCCCGGGCGACCAGGGGAGATGAGATGGATATCACGGATGACGCCAATAGTTCTCCATGGTTTGCCCACCTCAACGGGTGCC
>NW_005201150.1:2546-4510 GCF_000372725.1 Emiliania huxleyi CCMP1516 | reverse complement strand
CCACGCCCTGCAGGTTCGCGCACGCGCGTGCCCGTTGACGCCACCTAGTGGGGTCGCGCGTCTGCGTCGCAGCCAAGGGCGGTGACGTGTCGTCGCAGCCCGAGGCGAGATACAGCCGAGATACAGCCGAGATTCAGCCGAGATTCAGACGACATATGGCCATATCTCCTCTCCTCAGTCTATCGGCATCACGGCTCAATCCCGTCGAAATCTCGGGGCCTACCTCCTAGTAGTTGGTCTGTCCGTCGCCGTCGATGTCGGCCTCGCGCATCGTCTCGTCCTCCTCGTTCGGCAGGAGGCTGGCGCGCAGCTGCTCCTTGGAGACGTTGGCGGCGAGCGTCTGGACGAGGACGCTCCATGTGACGGAGCCCTTGCGGAGCGTCACGCCTGCCGCCCGCTCGACCATCTCCTGCTCACAGACAACGGCGTGAAGAGACGCCGTTCACCGCAGGCGCGCCTCCGCTCGACCGCCGCCTTGACGGAAAGGACGGTCACGTTGTGGCGGCGCGCCGTCTCCTGCACCTCCTTGAGGAGCAGCGCAAACGCCACGCCGGCAGCCTACCCAATAGACACACGCCACACCTCCCCGGGCCGTCCCGCCCCGCCTCTGCCGCCGCGGCGGCGTGCCTGCCCCCCTCGCTTGGCCGGCCGGTGCGCCTCCGTCTCGGCGCCCTCTGGCACGGGCACGCCCAGCATCTCCGCGACCACCGCGAGCGCGCCCCAAGCGGTGAAAGCGGCGGAGCGCCCCGCGGCGGGGACGCCGTTCGGCAGGAGGCTGGCGCGCAGCTGCTCCTTGGAGACGTTGGCGGCGAGCGTCTGGACGAGGCGGCTCCAGTCGGAGCCCTTGCGGAGCGTCACGCCTGCCGCCCGCTCGACCATCTCCTGCTCACAGACAACGGCGTGAAGAGACGCCGTTCACCGCAGGCGCGCCTCCGCTCGACCGCCGCCTTGACGGAAAGGGCGGTCACGTTGAGGCGGGGCGCCGCCTCCTGCACCTCCTTGAGGAGCAGCGCAAACGTCACGCCGGCAGCCTACCCAATAGACACACGCCACACCTCCCCGGGCCGCCTCCCGCCCCGCCTCTGCCGCCGCGGCGGCGTGCCTGCCCCCCTCGCTTGGCCGGCCGGTGCGCCTCCGTCTCGGCGCCCTCTGGCACGGGCACGCCCAGCATCTCCGCGACCACCGCGAGCGCGCCCCAAGCGGTGACGGCGGCGGAGCGCCCCGCGGCGGGGACGCCGTTCGGCAGGAGGATGGCGCGCAGCTGCTCCTTGGAGACGTTGGCGGCGAGCGTCTGGACGACGCGGCTCCATGTGACGGAGCCCTTGCGGAGCGTCACGCCTGCCGCCCGCTCGACCATCTCCTGCTCACAGACAACGGCGTGAAGAGACGCCGTTCACCGCAGGCGCGCCTCCGCTCGACCGCCGCCTTGACGGAAAGGACGGTCACGTTGAGGCGGGGCGCCGCCTCCTGCACCTCCTTGAGGAGCAGCGCAAACGTCACGCCGGCAGCCTACCCAATAGACACACGCCACACCTCCCCGGGCCGTCCCGCCCCGCCTCTGCCGCCGCGGCGGCGTGCCTGCCCCCCTCGCTTGGCCGGCCGGTGCGCCTCCGTCTCGGCGCCCTCTGGCACGGGCACGCCCAGCATCTCCGCGACCACCGCGAGCGCGCCCCAAGCGGAGCACCCCGTGGGCAGACCGGCACCCCAAGCGGCCGCTGCGGGGACGTGCGTCGCCTGCTCTGCGAGGGCGGCGGAGGGGCCGGCGGCGGCGGTGCCGGAGGCGGCGGCGTGGGAGGCGGTGGGGGCGACAGCGACGGCGGCGGCGGCGAGGGCGGCGGAGGGGCAGGCGGCGGCGGCGAAGGCAGCCTCGCCCTCGGCGCCGACGAGGCAGCGCACATGCGGCGCCGCGGTCCAGCCGCCGCCGTCGGCGGAGCCAACCTGTCGGTGCTCGGTAAATCGCCCGC
>NW_005201150.1:0-1644 GCF_000372725.1 Emiliania huxleyi CCMP1516 | reverse complement strand
GGCTGGGGGGGGGGTCAAGCTGCACCTCGTTCAGAGCCTGGTCGAGCGTGCCGATGTCGTCCACGCGCACCGAGTGGTGCGCGTGGAGGAACCAGGTGAGCCGCTGCACCACATGCGGCCCTCCGATCGCGTTGGTCATCTTCACGAGCGCAGTCGCGATCGCGGCTCCCCCGTCCGCGGACACCGCCTCCGCGAGCGCCTTCCACGCCACCTTGTCCACGAACGCCAGGGCCTCCCACTCCGCCTTGTCTCCGTCGGACAGCGCGGCGGCGGCGAGCTTGAGCAGGCCCTCGCGCACGCGCCTCGGCAGCGGCGAGTCTGCGGGCAGGCGAGATCAGGATGAGGTGAGAGTGCGGGGGTCGGTGCGGAGAGAGGGGCAGCGTGGCGGCGGGGTGGCGGGGTGGCGGGGTGGCAGGGTGGCGGTCGGTGGTGGTGGTGGTGGTGGTGGGGTGGGGCGGGCGGGCGCGCGACGGGGGAGGGCTCACCCAGCGAGAAGCCGTTGGTCTGCTCGAACGCGGTGTTCTCGGCGAGGTAGGCGCGCGGCTTCTCGCACCCCTTGCGGCCTGCGCGCGTGTGCAGCGGACGGGTCTCGCTGCGCGCGGTCCACGGCGGGCGGGCGGGGAGGGATGAGGGGAGATGAGGGGAGCTTGTTGCACCGGGCGCGTAGTCGAGCAGCAGCTTGTCGAGCGCCTGGACGGCCGCCGTGTACTGCTGGTAGGAGCGGGTGGTGGTGTCGCAAAGGCGGCTCAGCACGACCATCGACAGGGCCGAGACAAACCAATTGGCACACTGCTCAACGAGCAGCGAGGCGACGTACTCGAGCGGCATGGTGGCGGCGTGCGGCGCGCTTTGCGCGACGGCGGCGTGGAGCAGCGCGTCGCGCACGAGCAGCTGGAGGGCGGGGACGCTGGCGTCGTCGGAGGAGGACGCGCCGAGTGAGGAGCTCGCCGGCTGCACCGCGAGCAGCGCCTCGGAGGCGAGGCGCGACTCAAAGTCGGAGAAGTAGCCGCCGAGCAGGTCGACGATGGTGGAGGTGTAGCGCTCGCCGCTGCGCAAGTGCTTCAGGGCCAATTTCTTGGCAGGGCTCGGGCGGCGCAGGCGGGTCTCCATCCACGACCCCTTCTGCCGGCGCACGATCGCGAGCACCTGCTCGCACTTGCGCGGGTCGGCGAGCGCGAGCACCTTTGCGGTCGGGGGGTCGTCGTCGAAGTCCTCGTCCTCGCTGGCGGAGGTATCCTGTTCCGGGTCGTAGGACATGTCGCTCCCGTCGGTGTCAGACATGGTTGGGAGCCGTTAGAGCGGGTAAATAAAAGTATTATCCTAATCGTGTGGGGGCGCGGAGGGCTTGTTTTGGGTTGTCTGTTTTCTTTCTTTCTTTCGGGCTTGTTTTTAGGTATATTGTTGGCAAATCAAGACACAGAGCTCACACAGAATCACAGCGGGAGGAAAGCGGCGAGTCGCAATTCCTGGGGCTTGTTGGCGAGCCAAAATGGTGTTTTCCGAGGCGCTGCGCTAGGCTCAGAGCGAGTTCGCGCTGCGCTAGGCTCAGACGGCGAGTTCGCGCTGCGCTAGGCCCAGACGGCGAGTTCGCGCTGCGCTAGGCTCACAGATGCGAGTGCGCTGCGATAGAAGAAAAAACAGGGT
>NW_005201151.1:10025-11651 GCF_000372725.1 Emiliania huxleyi CCMP1516 | reverse complement strand
CGACAGCAAAGATGGCCGCTTCGACTCGCTCAAGCCGTACTTCGTCGCCTTCTTCGGGACGTGGAACATCCAGGGTGCGTGGTGCTTCCTGACCGGGCTCGCCGTGTGGGCGGCCAACGCCCGCGACCCGGCGGAGCAGCCTGCGTTTGGCTGGCTCGACGGCGTCGGCGTCTGCGTCTGGTGCGTCGGCTTCGGGATCGAGGTGGTCGCCGACCGCCAAAAGGCGGCGTGGCGCGCGCTGCCGTCGTCCAAGGGGCGGTACATCGACGTCGGCCTGTGGCGCTACTCGCGCCACCCAAACTACTTTGGGGAGTGGCTGCTCTGGACGGGGCAGTTTGTGCTGTGTGCGAGCGCATTCGGCAGCGGCGACGCGACGGGCGCGTTCGTCGGCGCGGGCTTCCTGAGCGCCGCTTCGCCCGTCTTCGTCTACCTGCTGCTCAACTACGTCTCGGGCGTCCCGCTGCTCGAGAAGCGGAGCGACGAGCGGTGGGGCGGCGAGCAGGTGTACCTCGCGTACAAGCAGGAGACGTATGTCTTCTTCCTGCTGCCCACGCGGCGGACCGAGGCGAGCCGCCCGCTCCTCTGAGGGGGGTTGGCGTAGGTGGGTGACGCGGCTGGCGTGCAGGTGTATGGCGGCGTACAGGTGAGGCAGCGGCGGAGGTGTAGTCTGCACAGCGCACGGTGGTCGTGAGGAGGAGTGCCTGAGCGGGTGGACCGTGTACGTGTACGATGTGTGGGCTTCGTTGTTTTTTCTTCAGCGTTTCGCCCGTTGGGCCCAAACGCCAAACCTGGGTAACCTGCATACCTGGCGAGTCTTCAGACCACGCCTCACTTTTTAAGCTTTATCCTTCACATCGCGCACTGCACTGCTGAAGCCGCAGGCAAGCTTGTGCTGTGAATCCCAGGGCCTCTCCAGGGCTCCCACCTCAACCTCCAGACGTCCTTTCTTTTTGCGCAGCGGCGCCGCCAGGCGCCCGCCCCGGCGGTGAACGAGCGGAGCGAAGTGAGCCGCCGGGGCGGGCGCCTGGCGGCTCCGCGGAGCTCCTTTGGCGTGGGGTGCGACTGAAGAGACAATTTCTCGCACCAGCCACGAAATCGCCGCGCCCGCTCGGCGAAGGCCGCGAAAAAGCAAGGGGGCGAAATCGCTGCTGCGTCGGGATGCGGGTACCTCGCGAGAAGCCGTTCAAGCCCGGCCATCATCACCCCCCCGAAGCAGCTGTGGCCGCGATTTCAGCCGGTCTCGTGACCGCCCCGCCCCGGCAGGCGCACGTTTGAGCAGGGCGTCCTGCAGCGCACCGAGAAGGGGCCGGTCGCGCGCAGCGCCACGCCGCAGGCGTCCGCCGGAGGCCCGCCGGAGGCTGTATGCGGCGGCCACTTCCCGTCGGTCTTTCGCCGCGCTCCGGCCGCTCCTTGGCTCCTGGCCGTCTCCTCCGAGCGGCTTTGCGCGCCCCCAACATCCCCTGACAGCAGCGCCTCGCGGCGTAGGCTGCGAGGTCACTCGGGGTGACCCAGGGGGGCGGCGGGGGAGCACTCTCCCGCCGGAGTAGCGACGGTCTTCCCGCTACTCGCTCCGTACTTGAGGTGCATCCACGCCCCGCCCACCACCTTTCCCGGGAGGCCCACCCC
>NW_005201151.1:3428-7385 GCF_000372725.1 Emiliania huxleyi CCMP1516 | reverse complement strand
CATAGGTACGAGACACGCTCCCCCCAACCTTTGCAGGATTTTGCAAAAGCGAGGGGGGAGGGCGCATCGCCGCGCGGAGAGGGCTGGGCACAGGGCACAGGGGATCTCTCTCGCATAGGATACACACTCGGCGGCACGAGGGCAGGGCTGGGCGTCCTATTTGTGCTCCCCCCTGGATGGACCCCTGGCTCGTTGGCACTATCCATATAAAAATAGAAAACCTCCAGAAAGAAAGAAAGAAAACAGACAACCCAAGGGAGGGATGGGAGGACGGCACGCCGCCACCACACAGGGATTTTAAGGAGAGGTGTGTGGTGCGAAAAATGGTGATAGCCATGTTAAATTCTTTTCGCTGGTAAAATTCTTTTTCTAGCGGCGCCCGCATGCTGAGTACAGCTCCAGGAGGCCTCGCCGGAATCCCGCTGCGAAGTGTGCTGCGCGGTGCGTGCTGCCGCCCGAGGTACTTGAACCGTCCGGCATGTCGTGGCGCGACGACGATCCGATCGGCTTCGCGTACATCCTCTGCCTTGGCGTCACCGTCGGCCTTCAGCTCGCATGCTTCGCCGTCGCGGCGGCGCTTCAGTTCGACAAGATCACGGATCTGGCGGGCAGCCTGAACTTTGTCGTGCTGGCCGTGCTGACGCTGCTCCTTGCGGAGGACATTGGCGCGCGCCAGATTGTTGTGAGCTGCCTCGTGGCCGTCTCGCGGACAGAGCTCGCCGCCTTCCTGCTCTACCGCGTGCTTCAGCGCGGCAAGGACGCCAGGTTCGACACCGTGAGGGAGCGGCCGCTCGTCTTCCTGATCTTCTGGGTCTGGCAAATGCTCTGGGTGTTCGTCGTTTCATCTTCGGTCATCTTCATCAATTCAGCGGGCCACCTCGCCTCGCCCACCCTTTCGGCGGCGGATTACGTCGGTTGGGCTCTCTTTGGCTTGGGCTTTGCGGTTCAGGTCGTCGCAGACGTGCAAAAGTATCTCTTCCGGGCAGACCAGGCCAATCGCCGTCGTGTGTGCGACCGCGGGCTGTGGCGCTTCTCCCGCCACCCCAACTTCTGCGGCGAGGTGCTGCTGTGGATAGGCGTCTACGTGGCAGGGGCGCCGGTCTTTCGTGCCGCTCCCGCCGGCTGGTGGACGGTCGCCTCTCCTCTCTTCACGCTCGCGGTGTTAACGCTCTTCACGGGAATCCCGCAAGCAGAGGGGCAGAACGCGGTGCGATGGTACGATGGCGGCGAGGCGCAGGCGCAGTACGAGGTCTACTTTGAGAGGACGCCACCACTGTGGCTGCTGCCGCCACAGCTGTACCGGCTGCTGCCGCGTCGCGCCAAGCTGCTGCTCTGCTGCGAGCTCCCTCTGTACGCGTACCGTCCCTCGAGCGAGCCGGTCGGAGGACGGTCGGCGAGCAGTGGTCTGGGGGAGCCGTTGTCCGCTCCCGACACGGAGGGCACGGACCACAGTTAAGAGCAGGTTCGTCGCACTCTCGTCTCTCTCCAGACTGTCTCTGTGCACACAACAAACAATCATATTTATTTGAACTCTTAACAATAACATGCGAATTGACGGTACACGTACAATAATGGACCTAGAAATCTTGAGAACTGGGGTTGCTCTCACAATGCCGATTGGGATTGCCGTGCACGCATCTCTCAAGCGTCAAGGCTCTACTGTGCCCCCAGACCTCACCATGAGGATGTCCGGCGGCTGCGAACGCATCACCCGTGCGCGGCGGACGAGGAGATACACGAGCAGGATGGTCAGCGGGACGGCCACCCCCAGCCCAACGCCGAGCGCAACAGCGAGGTCGGTGTCGTCATCGTCGAACAAGCCTAAGCGCGGAGGAGGACTTGGTTAGCCCGTTCTCGGCATTCCAAGGCTCGAAGTGGGTGGCCGGGCTGCGCGAACGAACCCCAGTCGTCGTCGTCCCCTCCCCCGCCTCCCCCACTGCTCTCGTCGTCGTCGACTCCTCCAAACGCGCCGCTGCTCCCGTCCACAAACTCTCTGTACTTTTCGCTCGGCAACGCGCCGCTTTGATGGGTCCCCTGCATTGCGTTCCCGATGGCACCCAGCCATGGGCCCCGTGTCGCAACAATAGCTTGCAGGACGGCGCCTGCGCCCTGCGACCAAACGTCCTGGCCGTAATGGGGGACACTCGGCTCCAGATTGTCCCCACTGCGGCGTCTGCGTCCCAGGCCGCACAAAGGAGTAGCGGAACGTGGTGCTCGTGCCCTCGAGCAACGAGATTTGCCCGAATATACCGACATCATTCTCGTCGAGCCCGAGTGGCGACGGCGGCGTGAAGTGGCCATTGTCGTACGACCTCCACGGGACATACTCTGTCTGGTTGGTGACCACGACGTCGACCTCAAAGATTGGGTCCGCGGCTGTGCCGTTGTAGATGCGGCCGATTCTAGAGTAGCGAAGCTCATCCGGGGTGCCAGCCGGTGCAACGACGGCGGCGTTGTCGCAGCGACAGCCGCAGCCGCAGCTACACAGCTCGCCCTCTTCCATCAGAGTGTCAAAGCGCGCAGCAGGGTCACAAGAGACACCCCCATCCACCTGACGGAACGAGAGGCTGCAGTGAGCAAATGTAGTGAGAAAAACACATGTTGTCGTGGGCAAAAGAGCGGGTCGTGGTAAGCGCACAACCATGCTGTTGGGGTGGCGCCCAAGCATCTACTACCCCGCGTCGCGGCCGCCAGCATAACCGCCAAGGTTGTTGACGATCTCCGGCTGCGTGGAGAAGTCGAGTTGAAGACCCTTTGCATAGGTGCCCTCGGGGCACGCAAAGTCCCCTGTGCGGCCGAGCGCTGCCAATAGCGAGAGCCCAAGCATAAAATGCGAGATGTCGCTCGCGGTAGCGCCAACCCGCCCGCGCCTGTATTACGCAAAGCGTAAATTGTTGCGGCAATTCGAGGCATGTGTGTCTCCTAATCGAACCCGGCGGCAACGGTAGGTAGTTTTAGCTTAACGGTCTACCATACCATACACACCACACTTTTAGCTTACTGGGAGAAAGGAGGGGGGGGGAGGGGGTTGCGTTCAGCGCGCATGCAGTAGCAAAATGCGGGGAGACAGACGGGCGGGCGGGTGCCCGGACCGATCGAGGTTCTCGAGGTTCTCGCCCAGTGTCGTGCGAGGGAGTTTTGTTGTAAATTTCTCGAGGTGGATATATATCCTTTGGCCGCGTTGGGTAGCGAGGATTGGTGTGACGCGATCCACGCAGGCGTGTTTTCTGTGACGGCCGACCGTCAGTGCACGGAGTTGCCCCTCCCTTCTCCGACTGCCCCGGCTAGTTCGAGGGTCTCGCGGGAGTGATCCCATGCGTCAAACCCGAGACCTGGCGCGGGTGGGTTGGAGCGGGCTCGCTGCATGCAAGTGCAACAAACAAGGAAGGGCTGTGTAAGTAAGAAGCCGATCCCCGTCAGTTGCTCTGTTTTGTTTTTTCCGCCAGCGGTGTGCCCTCACTCTCTCCGCCACCAAGCCCCGCTGCCCAAAGAGTGAAAAAAGTACAATGTTTGAGTCCGCCGACGCCGCCGCCGGCGAGGAGACGGAGAAGCGGGTCCGCGCTCTGACGGAGAAGGCGGCGCGATCCAAGCTCATCGCCCGCCAGCGGCTTGGCGACCTCACGCAAAAGCATCGGCATGTCTCTCTCGAGCTGCGCCACCTCGAACTGCGTGGGTACCGCGCGGGCGAAAAGCGCGGCCGCGGGGACGATGCGGCGCCGGCTCCGCTGGCGAGCGAGCCGGCCGACGCGACCGCGACCGACGGCGGCGACGGCGGAGGCAAAGCGGCCGACGCCACACCGATGGACACAAAGGAGGAGGGCGACGCCCCGCGGAAGCGAACGCGGCACGCGGGCGACTCGGAGCGATCCGAGGGGGGCGAGGCTGGCTCGAGGGGCCGAGCGGATGGCGAGGCGGGCTCGAGGGAGCACAAGGAGCGCAACCGTCCCTCGCCGAGGG
>NW_005201151.1:0-1033 GCF_000372725.1 Emiliania huxleyi CCMP1516 | reverse complement strand
CTTTTTTTTAAAGGGGCTTCTAACCCCCCTAAAGGGAGGGCCCCGCCAACTGGCAACCTTGGGGGGGGGGGGGGGGGGGCCTCAAAATTGGATGTATGGATGACCGGGCGGATCGTAAAGTGCGCCACGACCACGCGGACCACGTCGACGATTCCACGACGAATAGGAAAAAAGAAATAGAAACCCGGCCAGCCACCGGGGGATGTACATGTAGCTCCTAGGAATGGGACGACGGCACTGTGCCGTGTGCCGGTAGTGGCTAGTGTTGTGCGAGGGAGCATATAACGCTATTTTTTTTGAGAGCGCCTTCGTTGTTAATAGTACAAACCCACACACAAAACAACTCTCTCTCTCTCAAACCCAATGGTCCGTTGCGAGCTATTTTTTTTTCGATCCCTAAATTCTCAAGAAAGCTTTCAGGGTACAGAGGGATCGAAAGAAAGAAAGAAAGAAAACAGACAAGCCCAGGGAGGGATGGGAGGACGGCACGCCGCCACCACACAGGGATTTTAAGGAGAGGAGTGTGGAGAGAGATTTTTATTAACGGAGTGTGGTGCTACCGCTGCCCGCCGATCCCTGGCTCTCGCGGCTTCTTCTCGGCGCAACTCCGCTCTCCTCGCGGCGTATTGCCCGTCGAGTTTCTTTCATAAATAAATAAATAGAGCAGTATCTCCAGGGAGAGATGGGCGACGCACACGAACACAGAGGGACAGTGCGCACTCCCCCGCTCGATGGAGGAGCAAAAGCTCTGCGAAGACAGAGAAGAGGGACAAGCAGACACTCAGAGCACACGGGAGATAAATAAATGCGGGGGAGGAGGAGGACAAAAGAGGAGGAACAGGAGAGAAACAGCGGGAGCGAAACGAGCGGCAGAAAAAAAAGAAAAAAAGTTCATAAGATGAGAGGAGAGGGAAAAACGAGGCGGCGACCGCGCACGGGACCCGCAGACCGCTAAACGCTAATTCTTTCGCTCGTCCTCAGAATTTCAGGGCTCCCTCGGCGCCCGCTGGACAGGGGAGGGAGCGTGCTGAAA
>NW_005201152.1:5046-8553 GCF_000372725.1 Emiliania huxleyi CCMP1516 | reverse complement strand
CGGCCGCTATCTGCGACAGGAAAGGCGACCTGGTAGGCAGCAAGGGCACGCGGAACCATCCCGAAAGGCAAGTATTAGCCACACGAAACCGAGACCCCTCCCCATCGCCCCGACCCCCCCCCACGCACCCCCTTGCTCCCCCGGGAGGGCCGAAGAGAGGCGCCCGTGGGGACCCCGCAATTCCCTTCCCCCCTCGGAGGCAGGGCCGGACAGAGGCGTCGAGGGCCCCGCTCTATCCTTCGCATAGCGGCCACTCTTCGGATCGCTGGTCGAGCGACCCGGGGGATGCCCCGCGCGCCTGACCCAGGCGCGAGAAACGAATCTGCGAGGCGAGGCCGCTCACGCGGCCCGATGGGGAGGAACGGGGCGGACTACGGGGATCGGCCTCTAACACCGCCCTTCCTTGCAGCGAGCCCCCTCCAGCCCACCCGCGCGCCCCTTCTGCACATTCTGTACATGTCTCGCGCGGGGCGCATGCAAAGCCCATCACATAGATGATGACGGTGTCGAACCTGTGTGCTGGGAGCCCTGGTTGAAAGAAAGAAAGAAAGAAAACAGACAACCCAAGGGAGCCCTGGTTGAATTGTGAGAGAGTTTGGTTGTAAAATTCTTTTTATCTGCTGATCCCGACCATTGGCTGTCGCATGCTTGTTTCGCGTCATCTGCGGCCGCAAACATCTCGGAAGACCGCGCTGTCAGACCTTCTTCCGCCCAGCTAATCTGCCCCACAGACCGAAGGAGTCACCGCGCGTGGGTCGATCTCGACGCCGGTCATCCGAGCCTCGTCGAGGACGTTGAACGACCCGTCGAGGACGTTGAACGACCATCGGGCAAAGGCTTCGTACTCGCTTTGGTCCACGAACTCGCTGCCTGCCGCCGCGTCGACGCGGACCCAGTGGTCATTTAGCGTGCCTTCACAGCCGAATATGTCCGCCCAGCGTACCTTGGCGGGCCAAGTAGGCTTGCTGATGATGCGGCGGCGCAGTATGCGGAGAGCCTCTCCCGCCTCTTTGCGACGCCCTCGGACAGGGAGGAGCGCTGCAATGCTCTTCACCCATGGATCATGCCATCGGTCGAAAGATGGTTCGAGTTCCACCACAACTGGACCATGGAGACGATGCGTGCGGGTCCGCGCCAGCGCACCTTTGACCTGCTCAACGAGTCGTTTGCGGCGCACGGCCCTGCGGAGAGGAAATTCAAGGGCCTCGCCCCGCTCAGAGAGGCGGAACAAGCATCGGCTGCCGCATTTTGCAATGTGCGGCCAGCGGACGCAGGCCGAGATCCCGGTGCCAGACTTCACTTTCCATTCGTACGGCAAGCTGAGCGGCCGCGAGCCTGACACCAGCTGGGATGCCATCTCGCGCCGCTTGAGAGAGGGTGCCGAAGGCAGGCAGGCGTGGAGGCTACGACAGCGCCGCCTCACCTTTCGCGGCACCGTCTCGGGCTCGCGGATGAGGGGCGCGCTCGTGCCGAACCTGATGGCATGTGCGCGAAACGAGACGGCCGTGCCACTAGACGTGCAGGACACGTCTGGCAGGTTCAACGCGCGTGCCATCAGGTATCGTCTCAACCTGACGGAGCAATGCCGCTCGCGCTACCTGCTGCATCTCGAGGGCAACGCTTACTCGGCGTCGCTCAAGTACAAGCTCGCTTGCGGTTCGCTTGTGCTGCTGATCGACACCTCCTTCGAGGAGTTCTACTATCCAGCGCTGCAGGCCCACAAGACGCACGTGCCGATCCGGCTCTCCAAGATATGGAGCAAGAATGAAGATCTTATCGCGCGCGACTTTCGAGCAACGTTGCTGCCAGATCTGCGGGCAAAGCTCGCCTACTACGAGAGCGCCGAAGGCGAGGTAGCGGCGGCGCGCATCGCCGCCGCCGGGCAGCGCTTTGCCGCCGAGCAGCTGGGCCTAGGCGCGATAAGCTGCTACTGGTACGCCGTGCTCCGGCACTCCCTTCTCCTGCAGCACGCGCAGCGCCCGGGCGGGCAGCACGCCACGCCCGAGTCCAGGGCTGAGCACGAGGCGGACGTGGAGGCTTTTATGGGCTCGGTGCGCTACAACATCAAGCTCGAGTACACGGAGGCCGGCGGCTTCCGCGTGACGCCGCTCTGCCACCGGAACGAAGGCGGCTCTTCTGAGAGCGGGGTCACGTGCTACAAGTACAGGAGGAACGACTGGAGGCGGCGCTAGTAGCTTTCTCTTCGCGCTCGGTTTACCACGAGTAGACGGGTTGGCGGGGTCGCGCGGGGCTCGCGCGACTGGGCCCTGGGCAGCTGGGCATGGCTTTTGCCGCTCTGCCTCTCCGCTCTCCCCACGAGCCACGTCTCCCCTCTCCGGTGTGCGCGGTGCGGCGACGCTCCGCGCCGCTCGCACTGTTCGCATCGGAGTGCAATGCCAACGGCGGAGTCTGCACGCTGGAGACACTTTCATCAACGAGCTCAAGTTCGACTCGGTCGGTGCCAAGAAGCCAGATGGCTCTCAAAAGAGTGCCCTTGAGTACCAAAAGTGAAAAGAGGGAAAGAATTTAGAAATCGCTCGCACGACACGGGACTGGCGCGCACTGGCACTAACACAGGAACACGAGCTGCCAGAGTGCTGCGTGGCACGACCGCGCGAGGTGGCATAAAGGTTGCTGCGAGAAATGTCAAATGTGGCGAGAGACTGCGAAACGAGATAGGAAGAGGGAAACGCCCGAGGGTGGGCGACGGCTAGCACCACACTCCCTCAAACAAATCCGTGGTTTTCTCCTTACAATCCTTGCGTGCCGCGAAAGTGCACAGCAAAAACTCTGTGTGCAGTGGTGGCGGCGACACGTCCTCCCATCCCTCCCTTGCGCCTTGGGGTGTGTTTGTCGTGTGTTTCTTTGAGTGTAAATTCTTGGGGGGTACCATCGGTTTTAATGAACCGATGGGTACCCCCCAAGCCGGGAATCCTATGGTGGTTTTGTACCTCGGGCGAGCTGGCGCGTGTCTAGACCGCGCCGGCGGCCCTGGGAAATACAACTCCGCGTCGACGTCCAACAGCCTCTCCTACGCGGAGAATCACGCCACTTGCCGCCGGTCCTGCGACGTCGACGCTTTCTGCATCGGCTACAGCTTTTACGCTCCGCTCGTCGGAGGTCAGGTCGAGTGCAAGACCTATAAGGCGCAAGCACCGGAGGACGCGATTGCGGGCGCAACGCCCTCGAGCGGCACGACGTGCTACGAAAAAATATATTCACCGCCGCCGTCGCCTCCGCCGCCGCCGCTCCCGCCACTGCCGCCACCGAAGCCGCCGCCGCCGCCGCCGCCGCCGCCGCCTTCTTCGCCTCCCGCGGCACCGCCGCCGCCCTCGCCTTCCCCACCGCTGGTGCCGTCGCCGTCGCCGCCTCCATCCTCGCCTCCAACCCCGCCTCCGAGCCCGCCGCCGACGCCGCCAGCTACGCCGCCGCCGCCACCACCGTCGCCGCCGCTGCCTCCCTCGCCGACCCCCGCGCCGCCGCCACCATCGCAGCCCCTGACGCCGC
>NW_005201152.1:0-3125 GCF_000372725.1 Emiliania huxleyi CCMP1516 | reverse complement strand
ACCTGACCCAAGACGGGTCGCAGGCGTCGTACCGAGCGCGTCGAGACCGTGTCCTCATGTGATCTGCACGGGTGAGTCACGTCGGCGTCAAAGGAGCGACGTGCGACCTGTCAGAGCTCTATCTCCGATCGCAGCTGCCTCTGCGCGTCCTGGGGAGGTACAATAGTGTCGCGCGCCGGAGACGACTCGACGCCGCTGAGATCGGAGATCAAGCTCTGACAGGTCGCACGTCGCTCCTTTGACGCCGACGTGACTCACCCGTGCAGATCACATCAGGACACGGTCTCGACGCGCTCGGTACGACGCCTGCGACCCGTCTTGGGTCAGGTGGCACGACGCTCCGCGCCTGCCAGCGCTGCCGTGCAGGTTGCCACGACGAGGTCGAGCACGCTTCTATACGCTCGCCCAGCCTTCCTTTCCATCCCATTAGGCAGCCTGGGAACGGTGGCGGTCAGAGGCAAAGCCTGCGAGGGGTGGTGGAACCACATGTCACGGCTACCGCCGGCTCGACCCCACGATAGCCTCCGGAGGCTGACTTTGAGGCACCATCATCGGACGATGTCGACGAGTTGGGTCGCTCTCGCGGTAGCCAGGTAGCCCCCCATACTAGTAGCACCGGCCATGGCCGCAGGAAGCTCGGGGGAGGGCGCTGGGAGCAACACGGAGCTCCGTTGGACGCGTTTTCAAGATTAGCGTGTCAGAGTGAATTGGAACTAGCCTATAGCACCATGCTTGGACAAACTGAGAATAGTTTAATTGCACAGAGAGAACTTGTGCCGCCGCGGCGGGGGCGTCTCTGCCGTAGCTTTGTCCGTGCGGCGAGTGGTATTGAGCTCCGAGCATCCCAATCGAGGAGACTGAGCATCGCAATCGAGGAGACTGTGATCTGTGTCGGACGCGCTCCCCTTGTCGCGAGGCTTCTCATTAGGTCACTTGCTCGTTCACCAGGTACGTCGCCGTCTTCGACCCGCTGGATGGCTCGTCCAACGTCGACGCAAACATCCCGACGAGCGCTCCATCAGCATCTCCACCCGCAGTGCGCCGGAGGGGTGGCGGGTGCTAGTCAAGCGATTGCGCGAAATCCCAGAGTACTGCCAGAGACTGATTTTGGGGCGCTGTGGGCGCCCTGATTTTCCGTTTCCCCACCACACGCAGTCGAGTACATAGCCACACATAAGTGCATACGTTCACAAATGGCACTTAGGAGCCAGACGTGCGGCTTTCCAGTCACTCAATCAGTCTGTCATTCACATAGGTCATAGCTTCACGGAACCAACCACGCGTGTCGCCCGCCGCGGCCCTAGTCGCTCCCCGCCACAGCGACTGTTGGCCGGCCTCACCCTCAGACTCGCGGGTTCAAGCTCCTCGGCGACTTTTGGATCTCCTCCACGAGATCGGGCATCGGGCTCGGCTTGACCTTGACCGAGCCGTCGATGATCGGCGCCGACCGGTCCGCCGACGCCTCGAGGTGAGGTAAGGTCAGGTAAACTTCTCCACAGACACAGCGTGGTGGGGCAAGGGCCAGGCGCAGCCCTCGCGACTCCCCATGTCTGAAAGACGGGAGCCCCACGGCATTCAAAGTGCAAGGCCCGGTGCGCGTGGGTGAGCGGTGTGTGTGTGTGTGTGTGTGTGCGTGTGTGTGTGTGTGTGTGTGTGTGTGTGTGTGTGTGTGTGTGTGTGTGTGTGTGTGTGTGTGTGTGTGTGTGTGTGTGTGTGTGTGTGTGTGTCTGTCTGTCTGTCTGTCTGTCTGTTGTGGGGAGGGGGGTGTCGACGCCTCGACGTGCTTGAGGGCCGGCGACGCCTCGACAGCGGCGAGCTCCTTCCTGAGGTCCGCCATTGGGCTCGGCTTGACCTGGTAAGGTGAGGCAAGGTCAACGTCTCCACACACACAAGGTGGTGGGGCAAGGGGGGGCGACCCTCGCGTCTCCTCCCCCGGACACGGGCAGGAGCCCCTGGTGGGTGCGCGGCCGGCGCAACCTCGGGCAACCTCGGGCTCTGACTCGGGCTGACTCGGGCCATCTCGGGGCCATCTCGGGTCCATCTCGGGCCCATCTCGGGTCATCTCAGGACCACCTCGGGCCCATCTCGATCCAACCTCGGGCCCATCTCGGGCTGGATCTCGGGCCATGTGGTCGGTAGATCTCGGGGCGTGACCTCGACGTCCGGCGCTATCAGCGGCGCGGACCGGTCTGCGGCAGGGCCGGCGCTCTTCAGGCTGGCGCCGCTGCCCTTTGCGATGTCGTCGAGCACGCCCTCCTTGAGCACCTGGGGGTAGAGGGGCGGGGCACGGACCACCGCAGTCGGACCCATCGGAGCCCCGCACACACCACACACAGTCACTGTGTTGGGCAGAAGGGAGAGAGAGGGCGGGGTTGGCTACTGGGTTCGCTACTGCCCCCGTCGCGCCCCAGCCCCTGTGCGGGTTGAAGCCACGTCTCGTGTCGCCAGCCGCTTGGGTGTGGAGAGAGGGGCGCGCCCGTTCGCCGATCTTGGAGGGGTGAGAGGCTAAGGCTGCCTACCACTAAGGGTCGCTACAGGGGAGGGGGGGGAGGGGGGGGAGGGGGGGGAGGGGGGGGAGGGGGGGAGGAGAGGGGGGGGGGGGGGGGGGGGAAGGGGGCTAATGGAGGCCCCACCTTTATTCCCCCCCAGGCCTCCAGGGAGGGGAAGCCCCCCTGCTTGGGGCCAATCTCATTTTGCAGGGACGCCATCGAAGATGGTTTGACGGCGAAGCCCGCCTCCCCCACTGGGGCGTAAGGTTCCAAAAAGGCCCTTCCCGAAACGAGCGACCGAGGCCCATGGGTGATTTCTTTCTTGAGGCCCCCCCTCCGCGAAGGTTTTATCGTCCCCTCAGGGGCGAAAAATGGCCCTGACCCATCCCCCCCCAGGTCGTCAAGGGGTTTGAGCCCGCGGGGGGAGCCCTTTGCAACCCCCGCGAGGACGTCCTTGGGGGCCACCCCCTTTTGCCAAGGGGGCCCGAAGCCCTTTTTGTGGGCCTGTTTGGCCTCGAACACCTTTGGAAAGCCGCCCCTCCGGGTCTCCTTAAGCTTGACCACCGGCTCGAAAACCGGAACCTACCCTCCCGCGTTGGCCTCAAAATGAATCAAATGGGGGGAGGGACCGGTTAC
>NW_005201153.1:5477-8182 GCF_000372725.1 Emiliania huxleyi CCMP1516 | reverse complement strand
GATTCAAGCTCGGCCCCCCGGGCAACCGCTCAAGACTCCCCACCGTGAGGGTCCGCGCGCCCGACCCCCCCTTCGAAGAGGATCCCAAATTCGGGGCGAGGCCCAAAGAGCGGGAGCCCCGCCGAGAACGCTCCCGAGAGCGTCAAGGAGTCCTCCCTGCTCCACCGAAGAGCCCACCCGGCCCTCCGATGGAGGCTCTCCCCGACACTGAGGCCCCCGGGCCACGGGGGCCGCCGGGCCTCCTAGGGGACTGGTGCGCCGCGGAGGAGGTCGACGAAGAAGCAGTGCGCCTGTGGTGGATGAGGAGCCGGGTCCGCTGTGAATGGGTAGCTAGTGAGTCCGTTGAGGCTGCGCCTGGTGGTTGAGCAGCTCGATCCGCGTCGAGCGGTCGTAGAGCATCGTGGCGGCCCACAAGTACAGCAGCGGCGTGCTCAGCTCGGCCGTCGGCGAGGAGGAGAGCAGCTTGAGCACGTAGGGGAAGATGCCGACGCCGAGCGTCTCCCGCACCTCCATAGAGAGACGTGACCTTTGGGTGGGGCCGAGCTCAAGGCTGTGTGAGCAGCGTCTCCCGCACCGCAAAGGGGCCGAGGGAGACGTAGCGGCCGAGCAGGAGCAAAGAGGCGTAGCGGTGCGTCGGAGAGAGCAGCACCTGCAGCAGGATGGGCAGCTGCTCCGGCGCCGCCGCATCCGCCGCGCCGCGCGAGAGCCAGACCTGATTCGTAATTGGAGGGAGGTGACTCAAAGCATTCGTCAAGGCCCGCCGCGCCGCGCGAGAGCGAGACTTCGAAGGCTGTGAGCTGCTCGGTGAAGAAGGAGGAGGGTGGCACCGCCGGCGGAGAGGGAGAGCAGGACGGGCCGCCAGGCCGTGCGAGGCCCGCACCGCCCTCCGGGCTCGCGCCTGAGGCGCCTCGCTCGTCGCCCGCGGCTGCGCTGGGCACTCGGGACGGCGGCGGCGCTGCTGCGGCGAGCTGGGTGAGGATGGCCTGCGAGACGTGTCATGGACGTGTCATGGACGTGTCATGGACGTGTCATGGACGTGTCATGGACCGCCAGGCGAGCTGGGCCTCGGCGGCGAGGTCCCAGGCGCCCCACAGCGGGTGACCGTGCGCCTAGAACACATCCATCACACGTCCGTGACGCGTCCACGACACGTGTCCCGCGGCGGCTGGCCGTGCGCCTCTGGCAGCGGCGGCGAGGAGATTGGGTGGAGGTCATACCGCGCAAACACGCGCTGCGCGAGGAGAAAGTTGCGGCAGAGCGAGGCGAGGAGCATGTCCTGCCGATGCACACGCGAGGAGTGAGCTCTTTGGACGAGTTGCAGCTGCGGCAGAGGGAGTGAGGAGCTGTCCTGGCGGAAGAGGCGGCGGAAGAGGTCGCGCGGGAGAGTGGCCCACGCGATGGCGTCGGTCACCGCCGTGAAGATCCAGTTGAGCTCCCCGGCAGGCGTGCGCCGCTCCGACGGCGAGCCAGGCACCCTGCGACGAGGACGCGCCGAGATGCGCCGAGATGCGCCGAGATGCGCCGAGATGCCAAGCGAGGCGCGCCTCTCGAGCAGCTCGTCGGGCAGCGCCACGAGGCCATCGCGCCGGACGAACGAGAGGGCGACGCGGAGCGGCGAGGTGAGGCAGGCGGTGAAGAGGTCGGCGGGCAGCTCCGGCGAGGTTGGCAGCTCCTCGTGCGCGGCGCAGGCAGAGAGCACGATCACGTCGTGGCCGACTTTGGGCGCCGCCTCGCCCGCCCGCCCCATCGCGGCGAGCGCCTGAGGATCGCAGACACATGTCAACGGGACAGCACACGAGTGCCAGCCCTCCCCTTCGGGCGGCGCCTCGTTCAGCCGCCCCGCGTTGTGGCAGTCAAAGACGAGGACGCACGGCGTGCCGAGCCACGAGAGCAGGTCGAGGATCGAGACGGGGTGGTACTGGGTGAAGGTGCGGTTGAAGAGCCAGACCTAGCGAGAGGGAGGACGAGTCGTCCACTCCAGCTGCTCCGGGAGTGAAGCTGCGCGGTGGAAGAGCCAGACCTCCCCGTTGACTGTCGGCCGCGGCACGCCGTGACCGTTAAAGTGGAGCAGCAGCCGCTCGTCGCGGCCGGGACTCGCGCGGCGCAGCGAGGCGCACCACTTCCGCACCTCCTGCGCCGTCGGGTCCAGGCACGCCCGCACGGTCTTCGTGCCGCGCGGCTGCCACTGCTCGTACTGCTGCTGGAGCGCAGTCGCGATCGCCTCGATCGCCTTCTGGCCCGCGACCGGCCCGGCGAGCGGGTCGAGCCAGCACTCGAGCCTCGCGCACGGCGTCGGCTTGGTCACGTCGGGCGGGTCGACGCCAATGTTGAGCGCCAACACGAGCACGAGCGACGGAGTCTTCATCCGCTCGCGCATCCGCCACGCGGAGATCTCGTCGCCGCGCTCCTCGCCAGGCCATCCGCCCTCGTCCGGCAGCGCGAGCAGCAGCTGGTGCTCGTGCAGCATCCGGCGCCTGCGGACACGCGAATCGGCCCTAGCACTGCTGCCGACCGCGAGCCGGTGGCCTCGCGTGTGCGTGTATCGTGTGTGTGCCCGCGCTGGAACATACTGTTTACATATTACAAGAAAAGATGGCCTTTCTCATCACTGCCCTGGCCGCTGGCGCGCCCCCACGAGAGGCACTGGTGGTCTCTGGTGCACGGTGTCGCGTGCGTCGGTGTGCTCGGTCCGGCGGGTCGGCGTC
>NW_005201153.1:0-3959 GCF_000372725.1 Emiliania huxleyi CCMP1516 | reverse complement strand
CCTCGGCCACATAGGACTCGACCTTGGGCAGGATGTCTCGGTCGGCGGTGGCGCGGGCGTGCTGCAGCACCGCCTCCCAGCAGCAGTAGTTGCCGCGCTTGGTCATGCGAGAGGTGGGCGTCTTCCAGAAGGGCATGAAGCAGCCGGGCCCCTTCATTGGGATGCCAGTGTAGTCACAGACATAGTGGCTGACCTTCGCCTCGGCATCCACGTGGAGGGTGTGGCGGCCCATTTTGGGTTCGAATTTCTCAACCCCCCTATCAAGAGCGGGCGGCCTTTCCTCTCGGCACCATTCCTGTCGGCCGCGTCGTCGGCGCACGCTGGACCGTGGTGACGGACGACGAGGAGACGGACGAGGAGTAGTCGTAGCGCAGTGTCACGCGACCCTTATACACACGGCGCCCCCCTGAGATTTGATTGAGATGCAGATGAGCTCGCGAGCTCGCGCGTGTGTTTCGTCGGTCGGCCGTCCTCTTCACACATCTCACTGAGATTGGTATCCAAATTCCATGTTCACAGCAATTGTCTCCCCTTTTTTTTCACCACCTGAGATCCCGAATCTCAGCCCTGCAATTATGACCCCAACTGCCCTGCCCTGCCCTGCCCTGCCCTGCCGTACTGCCCTGCCCGCATACTGCCGCACAACTGCCCTGCCCGATCCCCTACCTGCCCCGGGTGTGAAACCCACACTGCCCTGCCCTGCCCTGCCCACACTGCCGAGGTGTGAATACCTGCCCGCTCCCGAGGTCTCGGAGAAACTTAGAGTACACGTATATGCACACACAACGCTCTCGCGCGGCAGAGAAGAATTTTACCGCAAAACTCCCTCGCAGAGGAGAAACTGCTGCGTGGTGCACGCCCTCCGAGCGGGGCGGGGTCTGCCCGTCGGGTTGCTGCCCTAATCCCACCAGGGTTTGACTGCTCTATTTATTTATAGGAGAAACTGAGGAACTGTCGAGCCGGTGGTGCGTTCTTTCTTTCTTTTGGAGAAACTGTCGACCGCAGGCTCAATCACGGGGAATTGGTGTGTCGCTTAGAACGCCGCGTATCCTCGTCAGCGAAAGTCTGCGCGCACTCACTTTCCACGCCCAATCGCCAGCCAGCGGCCCCCACCTTCCTCGTCGTGGCTGTCTGTCGCTGCAGGCACAGTGTGTGTGTGTGTGTGTGTGAGAGAGTGCGTGTGTGTGTGTGTGTGAGTGTGTGTGTGTGTGTGTGTGTGTGTGTGTGTGTGTGTGTGTGTGTGTGTGTGTGTGTGTGTGTGTGTGTGTGTGTGTGTGTGTGTGTGTGTGTGTGTGTGTGTGTGTGCATTTTTCACGGCCGCCATAACAGCCTCCTCGCCGCCCTGGCCAAGGTCATGCGGAGCGTGTGTGTGGGGCATGCTCGTCGAGGTGGAGCCGCGGGACTACCTCGGCTACTCTAACGACTACCGGCCCGAGGGGCGTCTCGGTGGCGGGCGCCGGCCGCTCGCGCTCACGCCTCGTCGGCGACGTCAAGTTCAAGGACCCGCTCTCCTCCATAGATTTCGGAGGACGTCGGCCAGCGAGGCGCTTTCGTCGGCCTCGGCAACATCGAGCCCGGCACGAGCGCAGACGTCTTCGGCCTCGAGCAGCGCGGCGCTGTCGGGGACGGCGACTTCAGGCCGAGCGACGGCGGCGGCTATTGGCGTACAAGAAGGCGGACTACGAGCACGCCCTCTCGCGCTCGGACACCGACGTACAGATGTACCTGTTCGAAACCTTCGGCGGGTGGTGCAACGCGGTCAAGCGGCTGTTCTACCAGATGAAGGACAAGGTGCGCAACAAGCTCTCGAAGCGGCAGCACGAGGACGAGGCGAGCTGGTCGACGCGGTCGTGGCTGTCGCTGCAGGCCCAGCGCATGTCAGTCGCGCTGCAGCTCGCGGCGGCGGAAGAGATTGCGACCGAGCTCAGGCTCGCCGCGGCGTCGGAGGACGCCGCCGTCGCCTAGACTCCCCTGCGTCACTACGTGCCTCCCCGTCTTTGTAGCCTGGCGTTTGTGCCCCGTTTGTGCCGCGTCCCGTGCCCCCGAGTTCATTTTTATCACCCGGCCCGCTGGGTGAGCTCCCCGGCCCTGGATGTGAGTGACGTACGCCCGCTCGCGGGTTCGAATGGCGGGCCATCCCCCCCCCCCCCCCCTGTGCGGGATGCTCATCAAAGCTAACGGAAATGCGAGCGCATTTTGTCCCGGACGCTTGGAAATCTGTAACAAACTGTTACGCACGTCAGTCCTGTCGTCCTCAATGTCAACGCAATGTGCCGGCTTCACGGCAGACGGCGATCGCTGCCAGCGCATGACCAAGAGCAAAACCGGCTACTGCTGCCCCGCGCATGAGAACGCAGGCGACAAGAAGCATGCGAAGGCAGTCGGCAAGAAGCCGGTGCGCACACCTCCTGCTCAGCGACGGCATGAATACGTGTGCGACAATGACAGCGACGACGACCTGCTGGAAGGCATGAAGACGATGACGCTCTACCATCAGACCACCGCTGCGGGCGGTAGCGGCATCAAAGCGTCCGGGGAAATGCGCCCCGGCAGCAGAGGCATGTACGGGGCCGGCATTTACTTCGCAGAGACGCAGAAGCAGACGATTGGCAAGGCCATCGTCGACCCGAATGAGACCAGGTACATGGTTAAGGCCAGCGTCGCCGTCGGTAATGAGAGGGTGGTGCACCGCGCCCGGCCGTATCTCAACGAGGAAATCATCGCGGGGCAGGGCTTCGACTCGGTGCTAGCCCTGCCTGGCGCCGGCCTCTCGCGGCCCGAGCGGGTCGTGTACAACCCGGACCAGGTGAAGGTGAAGAGCGTGCGGCGCATGTGCACCGCGACAACGGCGGAGGGTAAGCCGTGCAGCCGGTGCACCGCGGACGGGAAAATGTTCTGCACGCAGCACGTCAAGCAGGCCCAGCGCCAACGGTGACGCGTTGGTTGCTCGCATCACGCATGCTCGGTCGCACCGCGCGCACCCCGTCGGGCTGCCTGCCGCGCACCGCACTGCCCACACAGCCACGAAAGACGTCACTCAGGTAGTAGTAAGTAGTACCATCGTAGTAGTAACATAACATATAACATTTAATGAGGACACCGACAGACGTGCGATGCCCACCCGCTGCACCCACCCGCGTGCGGGCGGGAAGGGGCGCGGAGCCGCGGACGGGGCGGGGCACGGCACGCGCACGCGGCACGGTGCAGGGTATGGGTAGCAACGTCCAACGACGACAGAGGGCCAGGCCACCAACCCGCGCACACAAAAGCTTTTGCGCAGCAACCCGGCCGGGCAACCCTTGAAATAAAGTTACTCTCGTGAGGCTGGCAAATTGAAGGCAAATGTTCACACCTCACGCAAAAAAAGTTATGTTGGACCGAGGCGGATTTGTGTATGGATCGCTGGAGCTTCATCCTCGGCGTGGCCGTCGCCATCATCCTGCGCAAGGTCGTCGACGTCCTCGGCGAGCCGTATCACGTCGCGAGCAGCATCCAAGTGGGCGAGCCCAAGTGGGTGCAGCCCATCAAGCGGCTGATGGACGGCGGGCATGAGGCGAACCGGCAGCTGGCTGTGGGCGACGTGCTCTCGGCCGTGGCGGCGCAGCAGCTGCACCACGCACACACGCTCGCCAATGCCCTCTCTGCCTCCATCGAGGCACCGCTCGCGCTGCGCTCCGCCGTCGTGGGCCTCGGCGTGCGCGTGCTGCTGGCGCTGGCGGCCGTCTGGTCGATGGCTCCGATCGCCCGCGCCGGCGTGCGGCGGCTGTCGCGCCCGCGGCCCGCCATGCGCAGCTGGCTCGCGCAGGTCGAGCAGCGGCTGCTCGGCTCTCCCTGGCTCGGCCGTGGCCAGAGAGGCTCGCCCTTGCCTCTCAACCGCACTCACGCGTGCTTCATGCGTGAGCAGGCTCGGCTGCCTCGTCACCGGCCTCATCCTCGCCGCCGCCGTCGCCGTCATCGTG
>NW_005201154.1:360767-362212 GCF_000372725.1 Emiliania huxleyi CCMP1516 | reverse complement strand
GACGCTGCTCGAACGGCAGTTGTCGACCGCCGGCAGTTGACCGGCAAGATGAGGTCCACCGCGCTCGGAATCGGGATGTCCGGAACCGCCTCGCCGAGGCGCACAATAGTCCTCAGTCTGGCGAAGGCCAATTCTGTCATCCTGGGCCGCCGCTGACATCTCTCTCTCGACCGGTACCTCGCTTGGGCGGTACCGGGCAAATGCCGGTACCGGCGCTAAAATCTGCGGTACCGGCGAGCGGTACCTTGTCTTGTTTAGGGGGTCAGTCACCGCGGTTTCTCTGTTTGTGTGCTGCTCAAGCACACAAACGAAGGCGAGTTCAACGTCCCTCCTGAGGCCGACGCCGCCGTCACCAGAGCAGCACGAACGGATGTCGACGACCCAGATCGCGCTCGACCGCATCAACGCGGTGCTCAACGCGGCCGGTCTCGACGATACCATCTTCTCGCTCCGCGACGCCAACTCGTCTCTCTTCCTCCTTCTCTTCAAGAAGCTGTTTGCGCGGACCCTTCCGGGCGTGCAGGCCGCGCCGGTGGGCGAGCAGGAGCACGCCGCGAACTACGAGGTGCTGCTGCGGGCCATCGGCGACGACGTCCTCGGCATGGACCTCTCCCATCTCTCGCCGACGCAGCTCGCCGCGGGAGAGCTCGCGCCGCTGTGCAACCTCGCCGAGATCTTCTCCGAGCTGTGCGGCATCCTCCTCGCCGACGAAGACGCCCTCCCTCCGCACCACCACAGTTCGCCGGATGAGGGCCGCCTCGAAGACGGAGGGTACGGCGGAGGGTGCGGCGGAGGGTGCGGCGGAGGGTACAGTGACATGGGCTGCGAGCGCGGCTACGGGGGCCACCGTGATGCATCGTACGGCGGAGGGTGCTGCGGGCACGAGACGTCCGCGGCACGTGAGGGCCTCTCCATGGCCTCCTCCTTCTCCTCCTCCGCCGCCGCCGCCGCCTCCGTCGCCTCCGCCTCTGCCCGCCCCGCCACAGCGCCTCCGCGCAAGGCGCTGTCCGCTGCAGAGGTGCGCCGCAGCGCCGCAGCGCCGGCGTGGCGCGGGGACGGTGTGCGACGTCCCCACCTCGGCCGCGCCTCGGCCGCACCTCGGCCGCACCTCGGCCGCACCTCGGCCGCACCTCGGCTGCACCTCGGCTGCACCTCGGCTGCACCTCGGCTGCACCTCGGCTGCATCGGGGGTGGTTCCCTCTCCCCGCTGCGCGTGCGGCTGTAGTTGTTGCACCGGCGTGGCGCGGGGACGTTGCGGCGGCGGCGCGGCGGCGGCCCAGCGCGGCGCGGGGGGATGGCCGGGCGAGGGAGGCGGAGGAGGAGAGGCCTTTGCACTTCAAGACGCCGTCGGCGCTGCTGCAGCAGCTGCAGGAAGAGCCGCGGAGCTCACACTCGCTCGAGCGGAGCAGCAGTTGATGCCCCCCCCCCCCCCCCCCCTTTTCTTG
>NW_005201154.1:343017-360431 GCF_000372725.1 Emiliania huxleyi CCMP1516 | reverse complement strand
TGGAAAGGGCGGCCGTATTGCCTGCATTCGCCTCCCTCGTATTCACGCGGTGCTCTGAAGACACTGCACGAGACCCGTCCTCCCGCCCCGAGGCTGGTGTATCCAGCACGTAGGCTCGGGGGTCCCAAGGCGTCGATAGTGAGGCAGCAGGCAGCGGGGCTGCGGCGGGCGGAGCGGCGGCAGGTTGCGATCGGGAGGAGCGCGGAGCGGAATGCGGAGTGGAGCGAGCGCGTGCACGCGCTGCGGCGGGAGAGGGTGAGGGAGGAGCTGGTGCGGGCACGGCGAGCGCGTGCGGCGCGTGTGGAGGCGCGCGCGACGCTCTCGAGCTCCCGCTTGTATCTCCCCACATCTCCCCGTCTCTCGCTCGCGCGCTCAGCCGGCGGTCCTCGAGGCCATATCTCCCCGTATCTCCCCGTATCTCCCCGTATCTCGAGCACCCGCTTAATTGCAGACCCCCTCCGGCCCTTCCTCACCTGCCGTCTGGGCGCACGACCACCTCGAGTGCGAGATACGGGGAGACATGGGGGAGAGCTGACCTCCTCTCTGCGAGACTAGGCGCACGACGACCTCGAGTATCGCCGGCTGAGCGCGCAGGCGCTGGCGGCGGAGAAGGAGCGGCTGCGGCTTGAGCACTCCACGCGCGAGGAGGCGCGGCGGGCGGCGGCGGCGGCGCGGCGGCGCCGTCACGAGGCTCTCGACACCTTCTATGCGGACCAGCTGGAGATGCTGCACGGCGAGTTGGCGAGGGAGGAGGCTGGCCTCGCCTTGCGCGAGCGCGCCTCGCGCTCGCTCGAGCTCTCGATCGACGCGGAGGCGCGGCGCGAGCAGCGCGCGCTGCTGCAGCAGCTGCACGACAGGCGAGGGGCTAGCCGGCTGGCCTAGACCTCTCCTCCACCTCTCCCCGGCCTCCCCTCTGTCCTCTCTTCGACCTCTCCTCGACCTCTCCTAGACCTCCCTAGTCCTCTCCTCGACCTCTCCTCGACATCCCCTAGACATCTCCGAGACATCTCCTCGACCCTTCCTCGACCCTTCCTCGACCCTTCTTGGAGCCTTCCCCCGGCAGGCTCGCAAGGATGCACCGGCTGGCGGACGGGTCGGTCTACACGGCGCCGGAGGAGGTCGGGCGGTCGAGGCTGCCCATCTACTCCGCGGCCGAGGAGGCGTGGTGAAGAGGGGAAGGGGGGCGGGGCGGGGAGGGGGGTGCACAAGAGCAGGGGGCTCAGCCTATGTCTCTGAGTGCGGAGGCTTTGAGACGTTTGAGCCGAGAGAGCACACATTGTATGTGGACCAACCCCTTGGAGTGTGTGAAGGCTTCGTAGCCCTCCTCTACTGTGCGTGTGCATGAAGACACCCGCCGCACGCCGCACAGGGCTGGAGAGCGAAAAAATGTCAAGAAGACCTAGACCAGGGGGTAAAACCAGTACTACTACTAACTACGGTACTAGTAGCGTGTAGTCCGTAGACCGTAGTACTGACGTAGGAACTAGGATGAGAGAAATGAGCGAGAGAAAGGGGGGTAGAAAGGGATATGGTGCTCTGGGGGGGCGCGGGGGCCCTAGAGGGTACCCATGCGGGGGGGAGATGGGGTCCCACGGCCCGCCGCAGGCGCCGATTTTTCGAGATTTTTTTCTTTTTTCGCGCGATTTTTTACTTGTTCATGGGAATTCGGCGGTGTGCGGCCATGCTATCACGGTTCACGCCTTGCGACAGCCTGTCGGCGCTGCTGACCATGCCCTGCTGCACAATTGATCACCTGCATAGCTCGCGGCCTTAGTATCAAGCATTCAGTGACGACCTGATCGTACGGTCTGTAGGAAGGTGTCCTTCCAACGTGTGCACGCTTCTGGCGCAATCAATGCGCGTCGCCTCGGATTGGCTGCTGGCACTCTCGAGGCTATGCCTACGCAGCCTCGCGCGCATGGGCAGTCAAGAGGGACCACGCACCTTCTCAGGACAGCGCCGGTACCTCTCTCTTGGACCGGCAAACTTGGTGGTCTCGTGTCACCAATGTGGGACCAGTGCGGCATCGCGCCATCGACAGCTCTGAACTGCGCCTCACCACCGACCGGGAAGGCCGCCAAGTGGGCCAGCACAGGTCGCACATTGTGGCAGCAGTCAGCAGTGCATGTCTGATAGCTAGAGCAGCAGCGTCAGGGTCGCAGGGTCGGATCGTGTCAAGCCTCTCGCCAGGGTGTAGATTCCGCGGGCTAGTCCGTGGGCTGCGGCGGCCGGAGAGAGGGCGGCGGGAGAGCGCGTGCGATCAAGCGCGCGCGGGGCATGTGCATTGGGCGTGGACCCCTGGCTCCGGGCCATAGTGTAGAGTGGAAGGGAGAGAGGGGTTTTGCATGTATCATTTGGCCTGAGGATCCGGGTGTCGGCGCTCTTGTCGTCCTCTTCGGGAGCACTTGGAGTGCAACGACTGCAGTCATTAACCTCAGTCCTCACATCCCCAGGGCCGGGGAGCTAAGAAGCGCGCACCCAGCGGGCCAGATGATCGGCATCCTTTTCTTTCTTTTTTCGCACGAGCCACGACACTGGAGTGCCTCACCGTCCTCGCTTAGGCGGCTCCCGTGGTGTACCTGTGATCTGTGATCTGTGAGGGTCCGCCCGCAGGCGCATTTTGTATACCGAGGCGGTGCCCGGTGCCGAACCTGTCGGACCTTAAGACAGCATTGTAGATCCCTGGGCGAGGGTGGTGGCGTCCCCGTCGGGTCAGGGCTGAAGGCGGGGGAGACCAACCCGATCTCTCCGGCGTCCCGGGAGCGTGATCTTCACACGATGACACCTCCCCCTGCGCGCCAACAGCCCCGTGGAGGTAGGCCGCTCGTCTAGCCAATCAGCCTTAAGCGAGCGGCCTGGCCGTTGGAATGGCCGAGTATCCGAGAGGCGGCAGCCTCTGCCCTCGGAGAGGGGGGGAGGTCTATGACCTACCTAGTTGTCCGGCATGCGAGGGCATGCTCGGCCGTTCGGAGTCCCCCCCTCGTAGAGGACGTCGGAGGGAGGGGAGGACGACTGTCTCCGCAGGCGGACCTCAGTTACGAGCCGCCCTCCCCTCGAGACGCGAGGCCAGCGCACTTGGGGCCGAGCCCCAGCGTGCACCGTCCCACACGCCTCACGCGGCCTCTGGCTGGAGCGGGATCGCAAGCGAGTCCCCCAGGCCGGCGCGCGTCTTCCGGGAGAGGGGCGGGAGCGAGGGACCTTCTTAGTAAGCCGGCATGCAGGCGCATGCACGGCCGTTCAGAAGCTTTCCCAGCCGTTGGAATGGCTGCGCTCCCGCCCCTCACGCCGGGTGGACAAGCGGGGGGGCGGGGAGGTCAATGACCTGCCTCGTCGCCGCGCAGCCCGCGGCCCACCGCTGCCTTGGCCGCCTCTGCCGCCCTCGACTCGGCGCCCTCCGCGCCCCCGCCGGCGGCGAGGCCGGCGCCGCCCCCCGCCGCGCCAGCCCCGCCCCCGCCGCCTAGAGTGGCGCCGCCCGCCTCCCCGCCCTCCGCTCGCCGCCCTCGCCGCCCTCGCCGCCCTCGCCGCCCTCGCCGCCCTCGGCGGCGCGGATCTCAGCATCCCCGCCACCGCCGCCACCACCGACGCCGCCCGCCGCCCCGCGCACGCGCGCCTCACGAGAGAAACGCGCCTTGAGAGACACCGCCGTTTATCGCCTGCTCAAGCTCTCGACACGACCCGCCAGTCCGCGAGCGTGCCGAACAGGCAGCGCGCGCGTGGCGCGGGCCAGGGACGAGAGCATGTACCAAAGGCTTGTCGGCCGCTCGTCCTCCACATAAACGCACAACCCCGGGCCCGAAATCGCACAGAGACAGTCACGCAACACAGGGTCCCAGGGAAGTGTTCACGCCGTTGATTTCCAGCGCCGTGGTGGGCACCACTCGCATACATGCATACACATACATACTCCAGCCCGCGATGTGTCACATGCGCATGTCGACCATGGCCAGAGACGGTTTGCGTCACGCTCTCTCGCCTGTAGACTCTAGCTCTCTAGTGTTCTCTCTCTCGCGTACGGTGAGGCGGAGGGAGGCCAGGGGACGCGCAGGAGCGGCCCTCCGCCCTCTCGGCGCCCGGCGCGTGCACCGCAGGAGGGCGTCACGCGGCGGGCAAGCCGGCGGCGGAGAGCAGCGCCTTGCGGACGGGCGGGATCGAGGCGAGCACGGTCGACGCCACCGCGTTGAGGACCATCGCGATCGCGGCGAACGGGAAGGCGGCCGGCTCTGCGGCGGTGGCGGCGGTGCCGATGCCGTGGCCCGCGGCGCCCATCGCCAGCCCGCGCGCCACGGGCGCGGTCACGCCGACCGCGTCGAGCAGCGCGAGGCCTACCCACACGACGTGCCTCCGTGAGCGGCGCCTCTTCGCACCTCCGCCGTGAAGCGTCGAGCGGGCGGTGGCCAAAGTTGGCGACTGCAAGGCCGGTGAGGACGACGATCGTGCAAGCGATGCCCGGGTCGGCGCCAACCAAGCCGGAGATTGCAATGGCGAGCGGCGCCGTCACCTGCCTCGGGATCGCAGCCGCCCGCAGCGCCGCGTCGAGCCCGAGCGCTCGCGCCGCCGCAGCCGACCCGAAGAGACCTCCGGTGGCGGCGACGGCGGTGGCGGCGGTGACGGCTGGCAGCGAGGCGGCGAGAAGTCGGCGCTTCTCGTACATGGAGAAGCCAAACGAGAGCGTCGCCGGTCCGAGCATCGCGAGCAGCAGGTTGCCTGTTCGCGCCATCGGACTGTGAGGGAGGCGCCGTTCACGCAGCCCTCACTTCGCGGCGGCGGCTGCTGCCCGGCGCAGCGAGCGGGGCGGCGCCGGGAAGGAGGTAGGAGCGGAGGAGGACGGAGAAGGGCTGGGCGGTGGCGAGAGCGAGCGCCGCGACGGCGGCGTGCGTGCACAGCGTGCAGGTGAGCAGCGGGTGGAGCAGCTTCTGAGCTCGCTTGGGGACGAGGGTGGAGCCGGCGACAAACCCGCCGGCGGTCGTCGTCAGCAGAGATGCGTCGCGGAGCATCTCCGCGGCGGCCGGGGCGCCGAGGCCTTGGGCAGCGAGCGCCGACGCCGCGCCACTCGCCAGCGCGGCCGAGGCCAGCCGTGGCAGAAGCGCTGCCGCGAACGGCGGCCGCGGCGGCGGCGGCGGCGGCGGTGCGTTCGCCGCAGCCACCGCCTCGCTCGCGTCGGCATCCTCATCGCCGTCGGCGAAGAGGCCGACTCCGGTCACCGGAGAGGCGGCTTCGGCGGCGGCGGCGGCGGCGGACGCGACACGGTCCGAGGCGGGCGGCTCGTACATGCCGACATTCAGCCGCTCGGAGAGGCGCTGCCGTTTGGGGAGCGACTCGCTGGCGGCGAGTGCGGTGCGGGCAGCGAAGCCGCAGGCGGGGAGAGAGAGGACGGCGCCGCCGCCGATGAGGAGCGCGAGGCGGGCGGCGTCTCCCGCGCCGAGGCGCAGGACCAGCGGGAGGAGGACGAGGTTTGGGACGAAGAAGAGCGGCAGCCACTTGGCGATGATGGCGCAGCCCGGACGGGCGGCGCGGGCGACGCCGCGCGCGAGCGGCGGCGAGATTGCACGCAGGGAGCAGAGGCTGGCAAAGAGCATCACCGACCCGGCGAGGGACGAGGGGAAAGCTACCCCGCGCCGCACAAAGCCGCGCTTGAGCAGCGCCGGCGAGCACGATGCCGCCGAGCGAAGCGCCACGCCGGAGGAGGGAGGGCTCGGCGGGCGCAGCACACGCACGCACGCAGCAGCCGCGCGGCGCGAGGCCAGGCGAAGCGAGCAGCGGCGGCCGATGAAGAGGGCCGACGAGGGCCGTCGTCAGGAAGACAGCGACCATGCGACCGAGAATTCACGGGTAACCATTTAAGGATTGCTCTCTCTCTCTCTCTCTCTCTCTCTCTCTCTCTCTCTCTCTCTCTCTCTCTCTCTCTCTCTCTCTCTCTCTCTCTCTCTACTCTCTCTCTCTACTCTCTCTCTCTCAGACATAAGAAAAAATTAAGCAACAAAACCAGCATGCACGTGCATGACATGCACATGTGCATGTGCATGTGCATGCCACCCACACCCACACCACCTTAGGCGGGGCGTGACATCCGGGTCACACTCCGACCGAGAGCAAGGCAATCCGACCGAGAGCAAGGCCAGACTTCCATCCATGTGTGCCGCCGTGCCCCTGCCAGCGTTCCGCTCCTGCGCGCCTCTACATCTTCTCCCCCGTCCCACTCGCCAACCGTCGCCCCGCGCTCACTCCCGCCGCAGCATGCTTCGCGTCTCGCTGGTCGCCTTTGCCGTCGCCGCCACCATCGGGGCGCCCGTCCAGAGTGCCGGAACCAGCTCCGACGTCCGCAAAATCCTATCGAAAAATTCAACCAAGATCGACACCGCACACGACAACATCAAAGACCCGGACGCTCTCCAACGTGGCCGCGCACTCGTGAACGGATGCAGTTGCGTCACACAAGGGACGTGCAACACGTTTGTATGCCCGTCTGGGTATCTCCACAGGGAGAACGCCGCGCAGCTCTTCTGCGACGATGTGGCGTGCATCAATACAAACTACAACACATGCTGCGTGTCCGCCGCGCTGTGCAACACGATGGCATGCCCGTCTGGGTATCGCCTCAGAGAGAACGCCGCGCAGCTCTTCTGCGACGATGTGGCGTGCATCGATACAGACTACAACACATGCTGCGTGTTCGACGGCCCGCCACCCACCCTGGCATGCCCGTCTGGGTCACGCCTCAGAGAGAACGCCGCGCAGCTCTTCGACTACAACACATTCTGTGCGTTCGAAGGCACCTGCGCGAGTTACTCCTGCCCAACAGGTTTGGAGCTCAAGCCCAACGCGGATGATCTTTGGTGCGCAAGCTCTATGTGCACCGATATGGATGTCGATGAGTGCTGTCAGTACTCGTAAAACATGCGCTCCTCGGACGCAAGGAGTGCGGAAGCCGCAAGCACCTCCTCGAGAGCAGGCTTCCAGGTGGGGACGCTGAGCATCTCGCCTCCAATCTCCCGTTTTGCTCGGTCGTCATCGGCCGCCGGCTCCACCGCAGGATGGTGAGCTGCATGGAACTTTCCCGGCCGGGGGGGCGCTGCCTTTCCCCCATCCATAGCCGCTTTTTGTTCGTTCCCCCCGTCGCCCTTCGGAGTTGCGCCCTCGTGTCTCAAAAATGAACAGGGGTACGGCAGTGCGGACGATGGCGACAGGGATGCTAGATTGTGCATTATTCTCGTTGACGTTGTGGGAACTACTGTGGACCTAGCTGTTGACTATACAAACGGTATTATTTCTTTGTGTATTAACATTTGATGTAATGTACCTTAAGGTACACATGTATTCGTGCCAGTGCGCGCCCGCGCGTCCCGTGCCCTTAAAGCAAGAAATCTCAGTACAGTAGGCCGAGAGAGGGATGGGAGAAGTCCCGTGTGCCCTGTAAAGAGAAAGAAAGGCCCGGTAGTGCGTCGGATTGACCGGATCCTGCTGAACAAGCTCTTTCTCGTGGCTCGATCGGTCAGACGGTCACACCGCCGCCGCCGACGTCTCCCAGTGAGATGATGGAGAGGGGGGACGACCACTGCTTCTGCAGCGTGCACCTCGATCCTGTACCGTGTTTGTTATGACCCCCCCCAATGAACACACGCCTCCGCCTGCCCCGCCGCCGCCTCCGCCGCCGCCACCGCCGACGCCGCCACCGCGGCGGCGCCGAGGTCGATGCCGCGCGCCAGCTGCGGGCAGAGGCGAGCGATAGGCTCCCAGCAGAGGCACCACGAGCCGACGATCGCCGCGTCGGTGACGGCCGACATGGAGGTGAGGCCGGCGCCGCCGAGCTTGACTGGCAGCCGCGCCTGCTGCAGCGCCGCCCTGCGCTGCGCCGTCGAGCTCAAGCGCCCCGCCGTGAGCTCGTTGAACGCCTCGCCGATGAGCCGATCGTGCAGCCGTGCCGCCTCCCGCGTCGCCTCCTCCGGCATCGTGCGGAGGAAGTAGTTGAGGGAGGCGTTCGCGCAGAAGCGATTGAGCGTCATCTGAATCTGGAGCGCGAGGTTGCACCGCCGCGTGTCGTGTAGGCCGCACACGCCCTCCCGCCCCGCCAGCGGCGCCAGCGCACGGCGCACCCGCTCGACGAGGCGGCGCGAGGCCTCAGCAGCGTCGCCCAGGAAGGTCCCGAGCACCTTGATGACGAGCAGGCGCCCGTCGGCGTGGTGGGGCGAGCCGCGAACCGCCGCCGGCAGGAAGGAGAGGTCTCGCCCGTCGGCGAGTAAAAAAAACTGTTCCTGTTACGAAAAAGGGAGCTACCTGCTCCGGCGACACTAGGGACTCGGGCCTGATCCCGCACAAAACATCACCACACTCTCTCCTCTCCTATGACACGACTCTCCGACCTTGGGCTAGATTCCCATTTGATTCACCACAAGCGCCAAACTGCTTCGCCGCGCGCTGCTTACAGCGTCAAGTGCGGCCCTTAGCTGAGTAGAACTCGAAGTGGGCGTCGAGGGGGCCTATAGTAGAGTGTGAGCCCGCGCGCTGCAAAGCTCGAGTGTGGGCGATGGCGCGAGCTGGGCCATGTACTAATTGCGTGTGACTGTTTCTGCCGTCTTTGAGGGGGCGTGGGCGTAGGAGTGGTGCTCTGCTACCCTTGCAGCCGAGCGCCTTCTCTCAGCTCCATTGCCTCTAGGGGGTTGTGGCCGTGGATTTGGCCCCCTAGCCCCCCTCTCCGAGAGCAGGCCTGTCCAGTCTGTGTGGGTGGGGCGGCGTTATAGCGCCGTCGTGGCGAGAATCTTTCCTGCCGATGTTGGGGTGTCGCCGTACGCGGAGGGTAGGCGAGCGATGGTGGGGTTCCGGGGATTTGTCGAGGGTGGTAGTCGCCTCTGGTCGCGAGGTGTGAACGGAGCTGTGTGTCAGCTCTGACTAGATCTCGCGTGATATCCGCCGTGTTGGCGGTCTCAGATTGCTTCGGGCGAGGAATTTGGTTGGTGAGGGCGCGGGTGGGGCGCGTCCGAGGGCTCGCGGGCGAGGGCGAGTGCCGAAGGCGGTGTAGCGCGCCTCAGACCGAGGTCTGTTTGCGCCTGGTCGCCTGCATAGGGTCGATCTCGGCGGTTGAGTTAGTGTTGGCACCCCGAGTGAGGTAAGGGTGACTGAGCCGTGGGCAGGGCCTATCCGGAGCCTGCAGAGCAGCGGAGCCGGTACGTGGAGAGGTGCCTTCGTGTCTAGGTGTGAATAGGAGTTCGCTGTGAACATTCACAGTAGGGGGGTACAGGAATTGTATGCCCCTGCTGGCTGGTCCGGGATAGGCCCCCGTTGGCCCGGGGGAGCTGCGGCTAGCGCCCAGTCCCCCGCGTGTCGTCGTCGCCAGCACTAAGAACGTAGCCGTTTCGTCCAGTTGGCGTAGAAGGGCGTGGTTGCTTTCTGCTGCTGCTGCTGCTGCTGCTGGCCGGCGGCGGCTGTCGCGGCGTCATCCGAGGGAGCGGCGTCGCCACGGCTGGCGGCGTCGTCCCTCTTGGTCACCCCCGTCGGCGAGTAGACCTCCTGCTTCTTGCGGTTGGACGTGACGCCGCACAGGTCGTCGGTGGCGTCCTCGCCCGCCGCCGCCGCAGCACAGGCCGCCACCGGCGAGACATCCAGACAGTAGGTGTCATCAACCGTGTGGTCGCGAGGCAAATCAAGTCCGGGCTGCGCGCCTGAACGTCCGTTTCGTTGTGAACTTATCCGATGATACCTACCTACGGAGCCAATGTCCGGCGGACTCTCGCAGACTCTCGCTTTCGCCCGTTTCAAACACAATTCACCAACAATAACATTTACTAACGTCCTAAACGAGGGGGCGGGTCCCGATAGCATAGGGCACCACTCCTAAACGAGCCTAAATGAGACCACTCCCACCTCTCTGGAGAGCCAGAGTGCAGAGACCATCACACACCTAAGCTCGACGACGCTCGGCAGGCGTGGCGCACCTGCCCTCCCATCGCGCTGTAGCACCTTCCTGCCAATAATGGTTGTTGGGACACCCATGCTCGTGGGCAAAGGAGAGGCAGTCGACCATGCCGCGCATGGCAAGGAGGGCGCAGTTCTCGTCTATAGCACAACACGGCGAGTGCCCATCCACGGAAATGTACGGCACAAACGTGTTGTGCCGTGCAGTGGCCAGAGCCCACGCAGATTTGCCAAAGCGCGAGCCAAGGTGGCCGACAAAGAATTGCATGTGGCTCAGGTGCACAAGGTCGGCGAACGCCGTCTCGCCAATTCGCGCTTGCTGCCTCTTGTCGCTGATAAACTCGATGAAGGGTTGCGCGCCGGACTTGCGTTGCGCCGCCGCTTCGGGGTAGCTGAAGTCATCGCGCGGGTAGTCGAGATAGTGCCAGTGCGAGCTCTGGAACACCTGCCTGAACGCGCCGCCCGCCGCACGCATCTCTGCAACCATGTCTGAAGACGAGTCGGACGACACAAGAACCTTGAGGGGGCCATACCTCCGGTACAGCTTCAGCAGCGCGTCCATGTATACGCTCGTTGCGAAGCACATCCGCGAGTTGCTGTGCTGCCCCATGTGCTCGAGTGGGGCAGGCTTGAGCTGTAGCGTCTTGATACGCGTGCACGAGTCGGCACGTCGGATGTGCAGGCCAACAGTCAGCGCCAAGCGCCGCTCATGACTGGGCCGTATAGACTTGAGATGGTGCGAGTAGGCTGCTGTGACGGGGGGCTGTGGGCTGAACAGAACCGCGCTCACGTGCGCGTACGTGAGCATGTACTGCAACGGCGCCAGCTCCTTTTGTCTCTGGAGCGGGCGTTCGTGCCGGAACTGTTGAACGCGGTTGACCTCTCGTGCAGCTGATGCGTGGCTCGGCAGTCGGGCGGGTGACAGTCTGAGCGCGTCCCCACCGAGCGCGGACGGTTGCACCATCTCGTCACCCGTGGTGCCACCGAGGAAGCACGAAAGGCCACGCAGGCCACGCTGCACGCACCACGCATTGTCGTTTGGGATGTACCGGTAGAGGATTGGTGGCCATCGGCCGGCAAAGGAGCCCGTTCGGAGCCATGACTGCCACGCATGTATGGTCGAGTACTGCAGAAACATCCCCGGTGGCTGGAACAGGCCCTTGTACCAAGCGCTCGCATTGGTCGATTGTGTCTCGCGCATCCATTTTCGCAAAGACACTCCATCAGAGACGTGGGCGGTGTCCCTCTTCAAGCAGCGCGCGGCCGGCATGCATGAGAGGCCGCGCAGGTCGCAGCAGCAGTCCGCGCTGTGCGACAGGACGAGGGCATGTGCCGCGCATTTGGTAGCCACCTCCGTGGAGGTGTCCATCTGACTGCGGCGGCAGGACCGACAGGGCTCGAGGTCGGGCGCGCGTCCCGCCCCTGTCGCGACACGGTGAACTTTCAAACAAAACTCAGCCGCGATTTTTTGGAACGGGAGAGGGGAGCGACCCGCAGGAAATTCTTTTCTTCGCGATGTCCACCCCGCCGCGCCGCCGCTCGCGCCGCCTCGCCTCCGCCGCCGCCGCCGCCCCGTCGCCAGATACGCCGCCGTCCATCCGCCTCCTCGACCTCCCCACGGAGCTCCTCGTGCGCGCCCTCTCTCGCTGCGACCCCGCCGACATCGCTCGCGTCGCGGCCGTCTCGCTGCTCTTCCACGCCTCGCTTGCGCTAGAGGCCATCCGCTTGTGGGCGCGAGAGCGCGGCTTCGAGCTGCATGCGCAGCCGGACGGCGAGGGCTGCGCCGTGCGGTGGCTGTGCTATTCTGCGCTGCTCTGCGAGTCCAACCCGCCGGCGAGGGCGGCGGCAGACCGCTACCACAGCCTCTTCATCGACGGCGAGGGGCGGCTCTCGTCGTGCGGCAATGCGGAAGAGGAGGACGTGGAGGACTTGGAGGAGGTTCCGGGCCTCCTTGGCCACGGCGAGGGCGTGACGCGGCTCAACACGCCGACACGCCTCCCTTCCACGCTGGGTGACGAGCGCGCCCTGAGTGTGTCGGTGGGAGATGCCCACAGCCTTGCCCTCACCGCCGGCGGCGCTGTCTGGAGCTGGGGCTGGGGGGTCGAAGGCAGGCTGGGTCACGGCGACTGGGCGCTGAACGAGTGGCAACCGAAGAAGGTCGAGGCCTTTGCTGGTCAGCGCGTCGTCGCCGTCTCGGCTGGAGGTAGTCACAGCCTCGCCCTCACGGCCGACGGCGCCGTCTGGAGCTGGGGCCGGGGAGCCGAGGGGCAGCTGGGCCACGGCGACCGGCAGGACACGGAGCTTCCTGAGAAGATTGAGGCCTTGGCTGACAAGCGCGTCGTCGCCGTCTTGGCTGGAGACTGCCACAGCCTCGCCATCACCGCCGACGGAGCTGTCTGGAGCTGGGGCAGTGGAGCCGACGGCCGGTTGGGCCACGGCGACCAGCAGCTACAGCTGCTGCCGAAGAAGGTCGAGGCCTTGGTTGGCCCGCGCGTCATCGCTGTGTCGGCTGGATACTCCCACAGCCTCGCCATCACCGCTGACGGCGCCGCCTGGAGCTGGGGCTATGGAGGTCAGCTAGCGCTGGGCCACGGCGGCGGGCAGGACCAGCTGCTGCCCAAGAAGATCGAGGCTTTTGTCGGCCAGCGCGTCGTCGCTGTGTCGGCTGGAGCGTACCACAGCCTCGCCCTCGCCGCCGATGGAGCCGTCTGGAGCTGGGGCCGTGGCTACTATGGCAAGTTGGGCCACGGCGATGTGCAGCACCAGCTGCTGCCAAAGAAGGTCGAGGCCTTGGCGGGGCGGCGCGTCAGCTCTGTGTCGGCTGGCTTCACGCACAGCTTCGCCGTCACCGGCGACGGCGCTGTCTTTTCCTGGGGCCAGGGCGAACGCGGCTGCCTTGGCCACGGAGAGGACCTGTCGAACCAGCTGCTGCCCAAGAAGATCGAGGCGTGGGCGCCCTGCCCCCGGCGGCATGCATGCTCTGTCTAACCGGCTGTGTGGTGTGTGTGTGGTGTGACTCTAATGAATTCTTCCTTTTAATTGTCGGGGAAAAGACGTGGCTGCCCAGCGCAGCTCTCTGGCGTCTGCGACGCGGGCGCCTTGCGAGCCGCCGGTGGGAGGGACGGGACTCGGGAGGACGAAGAAAGAAGGGCGAGGAGGACGAGCGGCCCGCACAGGCCGCGAGCAGACAGCGCCTGCTGGCCATTTCGAGACATTCGCAAAGAACGCTAGCTACATGGGAGGGCTTCGTGAAGGATGGATTGAAAAACATTCGAACAAAGAAGAGGCGACGCCGACGGGAGGAACCGGCAGAGGATGCAGACATGCAGGCCGACTGCACGCTAAAGGCTACACGCTCGCACACCACTTGCTGAGTGGCTCTCCCAGGCGCTCAGCCCATGGCGGAGGCACGCCAGGCCCCGGGGAGTCGGCCGTCACTCGCCTAAGCGCCTAAGCGGCCTAAGCGGGGGGGTGCTTAGGGTGCTTAGGCGCTTAGGCGGCCCTTGCGAGCGTGGCGGCGTGGTGATATCGTAACACAAGTGACTCCGATGACACTCATGATGCTCCTGCTAGTGTCATCGCTCGAAGAGCAGCCTCACCACGTCCACTGTCTACCACTGGCCCTGCCCCTGGTCGGCGCACACTGCCGCTGAGCATCGCTGGTGCGGCTACTCAGCATCAGCCTCGTCACACGCCTCCGCCAGCGCCGTGAATTCCTTATCCAGTTCTAATACTCTTGTATCGCTGCCTTGACCGTGTCCGCACCTGCATGGTCCAGCAAGTCGCCGTGAAAAAACCAAGCGACAGAATGGAAGCCACGGTCGTCGGGACCTGCCGAACCAGAGACGAGGTACTCCAAGCGGTCGTCGTCTTCATCGACAGGGTTCCTCAGCGCCACCGCAGTCATCTGACTCGGATCGCAGTAACGCACGCCGAGCAACTCTTCAATTTCCAGCAAGTCTGCGTCCATGGACCCGGCAACCTTGTCGCTGGCGAGTGGTGGCAGATGACCGACATCCCACAGCACCAGCAGCAAAGGCGGGCGGGCCGACCCCGCGGCCATCGCCGCCGCTGCCGCCTCCCCCTCCGCCGCCGACCCCTCCGCCGTCGCCGTCACCTTGGGCTGCATCACCCGCGCCGCGTCGCGCACCGGCTCGTGCTCATTCAAAGGCGCCTCGAGTTGCAGGCCAGCGGCACTGGCGTTGTCGTGGTCGGGCTGCCCAACGTCGGCGCGGGAGGGAGGGGGCAACGCCGTTATGAAGAGCGCGAGAGCGAGCGCCGACGGCCCAGATTCTGAGCAGCAGCCCGCCTGGTCATGGGCCACTTGCCTACGTGCGTCCAGCATTCCACATAGGACGAACGCCGAAGTTTGCTCTCCGACGTCGTGCCGAGCGAAACCTTTTCCTTCAAGCTCAGCGTCGTAGCCGGGCGAGCGGAGTAGGGCAGTCCTAGAGAGCACCTTGAGGCCATTCAATAGAGCCCGTACTATAGTCGAGAGTCGCTCGCCGGCCGGCGCAGTGCTGCTCTGACTGCTCCGCCGGGCCGCCTCCGGGCCGCCGCCGCGGAGACGTGCACATAGGCAAGTTGGTATTTTCATATATGAACTTCAAAATAGTATTGGCTAGTCTAATTCTACTCATCACAACTCGCCAGGAACACCCCCACACTATAGGGTCATTGTGTAGCCCTGCTTAGAAGGAAAGGTTCGTTTGTGCAAGGTCCGTATGGCTCACCGTGTAGTCGGCCTGCAGTGTGACGTGAGACACACACACACACACACACACACACACACACCGCTCACCCACGCGCACCGGGCCTTGCACTTTGAATGCCGTGGGGCTCCTGTCGTTACACGTTAGACGTGGAGACGCGAGGGTTGCCCGTGGCCGTGCCCCCCCTTGCCCCACACCACCTCGTGTGTGTGGAGAAGTTTACCTTACCTTACCTTATATCTTGCGCGGTCCTAAATTTTTCTGCAGCGGTGGCGGTCCGCTGTCCTGACAGTATAGAGTTTGATACCGTGTAACACAACGCGAGCGGAAAGTGAGAGATGCGTCGGCCGGCGACGACCAGACTGCAGACACCCTCACACAGACCGGCAGTAGAGGCCACGCGCCACGCCCCTCGCCCCTCACACAAGCACCGTGAACGACTGCGCCGGAGGCCCCCCCTCCTCCCTCGCCGCGCGCGCGCGCGCGAGACGCCGCTGCTGCGCCGCCTGCAGCGCCGCCGACTGCGGCGCCACCTTTGCCCTCGCCCCAAAGCCGCGCGGGAAGCTCTCCGCGCGCCCCTCTGCCGCGCGTCCGTCGAACGGCGCGCGGCCACCGCCCGGCGGGCGCGCGCAGCCCCCCGCGCCAGCCAGCCTCGCGAGCTGCTCCTGCGGGACACGTCTCGGACGGCTGACGGACGTGTCGTGGACGTGTCCTCCAGCCAGCCGCAGCGAGCTGCTCCTGCAGCGCGAGCTGCTCGAGCCGCTGCGCGCGCGCGAGCGGCGACTCTGGCTCCGCAGTCTCGCTGAGCTCGGCGGGCGAAGAGGCGGAACGCGGCACCGACGCCTTTGCCTGCGCGAGCGAGCGGCGGCTGCTGGCGGTGCCGACCGGGCTGACGCCTCCGCCCGCCTCTGCTGCGCGGGAGTGCCGGCCTACCGCACCACCCACGGACACTGAACCCACACTGGGTTCGACCACTCTGGGGGGTATGGTACGCGAGGGGCGGCCGGAGACTCCGCGCGTCGACCCGATGGACGAGTCGTCGTCGTCGTCCGAGAAGGCCCCTCCCTCGCGCGGGGCCAGCACGTCGAACAGCCGCGCGTGGTCGGCCCACGGGTCGCCTGCGGTGTGAACAGCGTCTCTTCACACCTCTGGCTGTGAACAGCCGCGCGTGGTCGGCCCACGGGTCGCCTGCAGGAAGGGTCCAGGAAGGGTCCAGGAAAGGTCTAGGAAAGGGCCGCGTGGTCGGCCCACGGGTCGCCTGCAGGAAGGGTCCGAGAAGGGTCCGAGAAGGGTCCGGCGAGGAGAGCCGGCGTCGGTCGGCGGTCTCGGCTCGCCGCTGTCGTACACCGCCGTCTGGACGCGCTCGTACGGGCGGCCGCTCCTATGGGGAGATACGGGGAGATGTGGGGAGATGTGGGGAGGGATTGGCCCGCCGTACTGGCGGCCGCTCCACAGCGCGCCGCCCAAGCTGCCGCCGCCGCCGCCGCCGCCGCTGCCGCTGTACACGGACCCGCTGCGTGTGCTGGAGCAGAGCGGGCGCGGCGCCCAAGCAGGCCCGTGCGGGGGCAGGTCGGAGAGGGAAAGGTTGCGGCCTAGGGTTAGGGTTAGGGTTAGGGGGTACGGGTTAGGGTTAGGGGAGGGAGAGGGTGCGGCCTAGGGTTAGGGTTAGGGTTAGGGTTAGGGTTAGGGTTAGGGTTAGGGTTAGGGTTAGGGTTAGGGTTAGGGTTAGGGTTAGGGTTAGGGGAGGGTTAGGGTGCGGCCTAAGGAGTGAGCCTCTGTGAGTGGAGAAGGGGAGAGCGCCGCCGAGCCAGGCTGGAGGGGGGGGAGGGCGCGCGGCCGCAAGCGTAGCGTCCGTCTGCTTCCCGGCCAATCTCGGCTAATCTCGGCTAATCTGCGGCTAATCCCGGCCAATCTCGGCCAATCTCGGCCAATCTCGGCCAATCTCGGCTAATCTCGGCCGGAAGCGTCGTCCGTCTGCTTCCCGGGCGGCGCGACGCAGCAGGAGACGTAGATCAGGAGGAAGGTGAGGACCTAGGGTCAGGGTCAGGGTTAGGGTGTTAGGGTTAGGGTTAGGCTAGGGTTAGGGTTAGGGTCAGGGTCAGGGTCAGGGTCAGGGTCAGGGTTAGGGTTAGGGTTAGGGTTGGATGAGGAGGACGCTGAGGACCTCCGCGGCGAGCAGGACGCAGCCCAGCAGCACAATCCAGTGCGACGGCTTGGCGGCGTTCGCCTGCGTGCCCAGCACATCGTCGAGCGTGTGGTACGGCACCGCCTCCCCTCTCGAGAGAGGCTGCACGAGGTTGGCGAGGCGGTTGAGCGGCCCGCGACCGCCCCACAGCCGCGCGTCCTCCTCGGTCCACCCGATCCAGCGTGCGTCCCTCCAGTAGGGCGTGTACGGCGGGTGCGAGGGCGGAGGCGGCGACGGAGGAGGCGAGGGCGGAGGCGCGGGCGGCGGCGGCGACGGCGGCGGCGGCGGCGGCGGCGGCGAGGGAGGCGGCGACGGCGGCGACGACGGCGGCGGTGGGCGGGGCGGAGATGTCGGAGGTGGCCGCGGCGCTGACGGCGGCGGCGGCGGCGCCGCGGGCGGCGCGGGCGGCGCGGGCGGCGCGGGAGGATGGGAGGGGGACCGGTCGAAGAGCGAGTGGGAGATGCCTAATGGGGAGAGATGGGGGAGATTGGGGGCGAGAGATGGGGAGAGATGGGGAGAGATGGGGAGAGATGGGGAGAGATGGGGAGAGATGGGGAGATGGGGGAGAGATGGGGGAGAGATGGGGGAGAGATGGGGAGAGATGCCTCCGC
>NW_005201154.1:340174-342114 GCF_000372725.1 Emiliania huxleyi CCMP1516 | reverse complement strand
AGGGCGGCGGCGGGCTGGGTGGCGGCGGCGGCGGCGGTGGCGACGGCGACGGCGGTGGCGGAGACGGCGGTAACGGCGGGACCGGCGGCGGCGATGGCGGGCGAGGAGGCGCGGCGGGCGACCGGTCGAAGAGGTTGTGGCCGACGAGGCGTCCCATCCATACCGCGGCGTGGAAGGCGTCGGGCGGCGGCGACGGCGGAGGCCGTGGCGGCGGAGCGGGAGGAGGCGGCGCAGCCGGCAACGGCGAAGGCACCGGAGAGGGAGGAGGCGGAGGCGGCGGCGACGGCGGCGAGAGAGGGGATGGGCTGTCGATGCCCCGGAACATCATCCACCATTCCGCGAGCCGGTGGCGCACAGGCGCAGGCGCGGCCGATCCTGCGGCGGCGGTGCGCCCGGCGACCGAGAGTGCGCCGGCGAGGATGCGTGGCGGTGGCGGTGGCGGCATTTGAGCGCTGCTGGAAGGGGTGGGGAGCAGGCACGAAACCCGGGATTGAAGATCACCTTTTTTTTTTCTGTCGGCTTCGTTTCAAACCGGTGGAGAGTGTGTGTTTATTAAATGAACTCGGGGGCACGGGACGCGGCACAAACGGGGCACAAACGCCAGGCTGGAGAGTGTGTGTGTGTGTGTGTCGTCGTGGTTTCGTATCAAGAATACTCACTCACACACTCAAACCGGTGGGGCCTCCGAGTCGGGCGTAAAGCACGATTGCTCATGTTTTGCTCGCCTTCCCTGGGAAATAATAAAAACTCGGGAGCACGGGACGCGGCACAAACGGGGCACGAACGCCAGGCTACAAGCCCCGTGTTGTGTGACTGTCTCTGTGCGATTCCGGGCCCGGGGTGGTGCGTTTCCTACCCAGCTAGGGACTGAATCCTCGTTGAAAACAACAAAAATGTCAGACCTCATCTCTCTGAAGGTCGACAACTTCCCCTTCGAGACGACGACGAACGAGCTGACGGACCTCTTCTGTGCGCCTCGGCCCGCCGCGCCGCGCCCGCGCGCCTCCACTGCCGTGCACGCGCAGAACTCCTCCCGCCGCGCCCGCCTCGCCGCTCATGACTGCCGCACGCGCTTTGGCAGCCAAGTACGGCGAGGTCAAGGACTGCTACCTCCCCAAGGACCACGCCACCGGCAACTCGCGCGGCTTTGGCTTCGTCCGCTTTGGCTCGCAGGACGAGGCCGACGCCGCAATCAAAGGGTGCCGCCGCAGTAGTGGGTGATCGCGTGCTCCCGCGCTCCTGATTCGCCGATCCTGATTCGAGGGGAGATCGAGGCGGGCGGCGGTGGCGGGCAGCGGTGGGGCGCGGCGGGCGGGCAGTGAGGGGAGGCGGAGGGAGAGGCTGTGCGCGCGGCGCGGCGCTCGGCGCTCGCAGGTGTGTTCCGGTGTTGCAGAGGGCGGGCGGACGGCGGGGGCGGCGGCGGCAAGGGGTCGATGCGGGCGGTGTCGCGGCGGTGCGGGGATGGGGCGCGAGTTGCTGGCGGTGGTGCTGTCGGTCGGTGGGGGGCAAAGGAGGCGGGGGCAAAGGAGGCGGGGGCAAGGAGCTGAGACGGGCTGCTGCGGTGGCGGGGGATGCAGCGGCGAGATGAAGCTCTTCGAACGGTGGGGGGGGAGGGAGGAGCGGCAACGGCGGGGCCCTGGCGCTGGTGGCGAGATTGCAATCTCGGAGGGGGGGAGGAGGAGGAGCGGACATATGGCTAGCAGCATCCGGAGGGCGGGGGAGCGGTGCGGACAGCTTCGCCCAGGCGCCTGCGCGCGAGAGAGAGACAGAGAGAGAGAGGGAGGGAGAGAGATGAGAAAGAGAGAGGGAGAGAGAGAGAGAGAGAGGGAGAGAGATGAGAAAGACAGCGCGCGCCGCGCGAAACGCGAGCCACCCCCGTATCGGCCACAAGGATGGTTGTCCCATGACACATCCCATCATGTCAAGTGCAAAGCGGCTCT
>NW_005201154.1:293566-340074 GCF_000372725.1 Emiliania huxleyi CCMP1516 | reverse complement strand
ATTTGCGGGAGATGCAGGGCGCGGAAAGGTAGGGGGCATGGGCCAGTCTGTTCTGGACAGGGACGTGGCCGGGCGAGGGCGCACCACGAGACAGGTCAGCTTCTTCACCATGGAGATCGACTCCTTGAAGAGCAGATAGCACTTGACCGCGATCGTCTCGATCATCCCCACCATCTTCTGCGTCAGGAAATTGAGGCACTTCTTGAGCGCCGCGTCCATCTGAAGGTGGTCAAAGCTGAGGTTGAGCTTGAAGACCAGCTTGCCCTCCAGCAGCTTGAGCAGGTCGAGCGAGATCACCTTGAGCCAGTTGATCGGCCGGCCGGCGGCGGAGAAGACCTCGGTCACGCGAGCGCGGACCTCGTCGACCGCGGCGCGGAGGCCGCCCTGCAGCACTCCCTCAAAGCGCGCAGAGACGAGGGCGAGGCGCAGGCGGAAGAGCGCCTGGCAATACACAGTGCACGCGCGGAACGCGGCCTTCTGCAGCGCCGAGTCAGCCTTTGCCTTCTCAAACTGCTCCCGCTTGGACAGACCAGCGGCGACCGCTGACGCCGCCGAGAAGGCAGCAGCCGCCGCAGAGGCAGCCTCGGCGTCTGGCTCGTCGGGAGCGAACCCCCCCAGGCCGTCGTCGTCGACCTCGTCCTCCTCAATCTCACCGACGGCCTCCACCGCCTCGATGGCCTCCTCAACCTCCTCTGCAATCTCCTCGGCCGCCTCGGCCTCCTCAGCCGCCTCGTCCTCCACCGTTCCCGCCTCGTCGATGCACTCCCCCTCGGCGCCGTCCACGTCCTCCCCCTCCTCCCCACCAGACTTGGCCGCCAGCTTCTTCGCCTTGGCCGCTGCCAGCCCCGCCCCCTTTGACATCGCGCCAAGGCCGAGCGACATTGACTTGGACATGAGGCCCTTCTTCTTGGGCTTCTTCTGCTTCTGCTCCTTTGCCGGCGCCTCCTCGACGGCTGGCGGCAGCCGGAGCCCGAGGCTGCCGTTGAGCATGTGGTACGAGATGCCGCAGCCGCCCGCGTTGGCCTCCGCGACGGCTGCGGTCAGCGCGGTGAGCGCCTCGGAGGCAACCTCGAGCGCCGCCTTGGCATCGGCGTTGAGCTTTGTCTCGTCGCCATAGAGCGCCTCGTCACACACCACTAGCCCGCGGTGAGACGTGCACTGCGCGACAATCGAGGCGGTGCCGTCGCTGTCGGAGAGCGTCGTCACGGCGAACGCGGGGCCGGCCTGCGTGAGGACCGGCCTGCACTGGTAGGCGCCGAAGCACGTCGCGACGCTCTCCTTGAGACCCTCGACGAGGCTCACCATCGTATTGTTGAGGACGACAGCGTGGTTGGCGATCCGGCCGGCGGCGAGGAAGATCGGGTCGAGCTCGGCGACGCCCAGCTTGCGCACGGTCACCGCGGAGAGGATCGCCGTCGCTGGGTCGCGCACCTTCCGAACCTTCCCTTCCGGTGCGCCCTCCGAACGGGAGGAGGATCGCAGCGACCCGCTGCAGCGCCAGAAGCTGACCGCCTCGACCGTGCCACCCTCGTCCTTGGCGCCCTCCTCGACGGCCGCAGCGTCGCCCGGGGCGACGGCCTTTGCGCCCGGCTTGCAACACGAAAAGTCAACCGCCTGTGTCGCGGCGTGTGCACGGTAAGGGGGGCGGAGAGTAGAAGTTGTGTGAGCGGCCGGCTTACCTCGACGGACGGACGGCGCAGGCCCGAGGCCTTGGATGGCGGCGCGTCCGCGTCGCCAGCCGAGGCGCCCTCTGCAGGCTCCGCGTCGCCCGCTGCGACATCTTTTCCGCCCGGCTTTAGCCACGCCATAGACGGACGGCGCAGGCCCGAGGCCTTGGATGGCGGCGCGTCCGCGTCCCCAGCCGCGGCGCCCTCTGAGGGCTCCGCGTCACCCGCTGCGGCATCTTTGCCGCCCGGCTTTAGCCACGCCACGGACGGACGACGCCGGCTTGCGGGCTTGGCGGCCTTAGGCATCTTCCCATCATCGAGCTTCAGCATCGTGTCAGTCAGCTCCGTCAAGGCCTTGGCTCTGGCCTCCTTAGCAGCCGCGAGAGTTTCCTTCTTTGCGGCGACGGCCTCCTTGGCCGCGGCCAGTCGCCCGCCAAGGTCAACTCCGGCAACGTCCTTCAGCTCTGCCGCCTTTGTGAAGTCCTCCTCCTTGACCGCCGCCTTGATTGCCGCCATGTTCTGCTTGAGCAACGCGTTCACCTCCTTCAGCGCCACCTCCTCCACGGACAGCGCCTGCTTTGCAACGCTGAGCGACTCCTCCGCTACGTCGAGCGCAGTCTTGCTCTTCTCGACCTGGTCGAGCACCTCTGCTTGCTCGGCCTGCCACGCTGCAAGCGCCTCGGCCCGGGCTGCATTGAGCTCCTCCTTCAGCCTCGCCGCCTCCTCGAAGTCCTCGCAATCGACGGCCGCGACCTTTTTCGCCACGAGGTCAGCAACGCGGGACGACTTGGCGTCCGCCTTGGCCTGAATGCGCGCAGCCTCGGTGACGTCGACGGGCTCCATAGTTTTTGGTTTTAGTGCACGCCACGAACCCAAACACGTCGCAAAGCCGGCGGAATACAAGGAGCGGACGTGCGCGGAAAACCGAGGCGACGTTCCACACATCTTCCTCCAGATGGCCGCAGACGCGCGCGTTGCTGAGATTCAGGAGCGCATCAAGGTGGCCGTAGCAGAAGAGGACTACATCAAGGCGGCCGCCCTGAAGGAGCAGCTTCAGGCCGCAAAGGCTGCGGCGTCGGCCGCCTTTGAGCGTGCCCACGCCGAGACCCTCAACAACCTCAAGCAATGTGAGGGGGAGCTCCAGGCGGCCAAGGAGCTGGTCGCGGCGGCCAAGGACCTCGTGGAGAATCAGAAGGCGACGCTCGCGGAACGCGTTGCGGCCCTCAAGGTTGCAAGGTCGGAGATGAAGGCGGCCGTCGATGTTGAGAACTACGCGGCCGCAGCAAAGCTGAAGAAAGTGCGCGATGAGGCCGAGGCAAAGGAGCGGAACGCCAGGGAGGCGTCAGTCTTGGCCCGAAAGGAGCTAGCCGAAGCGCAGAAGGGGGAGCGCGAGCTGCTCTCTCGGCACAATGGCCTAAACAAGTTGCTATCGGCAGCCGGAGAGGAGCCGAGCCGGGAGAAGGCGACAAAGGGCTTCAGCTTTAAGTCGCGCGCGAAGAAGCCAGCCGCGACCGGGTACGCGCGTATCTCCGCGAGTGGGTACACGCGTCTCACCGACGAGGCCGATGACGGCAGCGTCATCGTTGCGGCACCAGTCGACGCCGATGACGGCAGCGTCATCGTTGCGGCACCAGCTGCCTCTCAGTTGCTCGAGCAGCCGGGCTCATCGCACGACCCAGCGGAGGAGGAGCGCGGCATGGCAGTCGAAGTGCTGAGCAGGGACGGCCTCGCGCCCGCGGCTGCACCGTCGGCTGGGTCAAAGACGCGAGGGCAGGTCTGCTCCCTCGTGCACGCGCTCATCCTCGTTGCGGCGTTCTGGTTCGCTGCCTTCCAGGTCCTCGATTCGGTGCCACCCAGCAGCCGTGGGGGCGAGCTGCCTGGCGAGGCGATCTTCCTCCAGCGGACACGCGAGTGGGCGGGGCTGTGCGTGGAGCGGGCGGATGCTGTCTTCACAGCCATTGCTGCCTCTCCGGTCGGCCGCGAGGCGCACCAGCTGGGCGCGGCGGCGAGCTCGACCGAGGCTGGAGTGTGGCTGGGGGACGAGGCTCGCGAGGCGGAGGCGTGGCTGGGGGCCGAGGCGCAAGAGGCCGAGACGTGGCTGGAGGCTGAGGCGAGCCAGCTCGACGCCGCGCACTCGTGACCGGGCATGCTACGTATCGGCCACAAGCACGGTTCTCACATGACACATCCCATCATCTCAGGTGCACCGCGCCTCTGGTGTGGGGACGCCAGTGAACACACTGCTCACTGGTCACTGCGCGGTCATACGCTCCTGTGCCAGGTGTGTGATTCTGATTGCCCGGCGTGGGCGAGTGTGGGACGGCAAGGTGCTCCGGTCTTGCACGGCAAAGAGCAAAAAAATAAGCAACGTATTTACGGAACGTAAACGTGAGAACTGAGAAAACGGAAGCATGCACTCAGCTCCCCGGCCCTGGATGTGAGGCTGCCGACTGCACGACTCCAAGTGCCCCAAGTGCACTCTCTCGTCAGGAAACATGCACCGAGCGATCTGCCGTCCCCGATTCCGATCCGCAGCGGCGCCAACCCTTAAGTCAAACACGCCGGCCGACTCCCACACCCCTGCAGCCGCTAGCTAGCTCACGGTGATCGACTGGATGGCGACCTTGCTGCGCTGCTTCACTGCCTCAGCGATCTGATCGACGACCGCGAACGAGGCGTCGTCCTCGACGCAGGCAAAGACGCAGTAGCCGCCGTAGGCCGCGTCGAGGTGCGAGTTGGCGCCGAGGTTGATGAAGAACTCGGTGTTGCCGCAGTCTGGCACGTCCCAGTGTGCCACGGCGGCGGTGCCGCGCGCGTTGCTCACGCGCTGGTGCAGAGCCGTCTCGTTGACCTTGAGGTCGACGCCGAGCGGGTTGGGCTTGCCCGAGCCGTGGAGGCCGCACTGGATCACAAAGTCGCTGCGGTAGAAGCTGGTGCCATCGTATGCACCCGCGGCGGCGGCCCGCGAGATGTACGAGGCCGTCTCGGGCGCGGCGTCGGGCCGGAGCCGCAGCCGGATCACGCCGAGCTCGGTGCTGATGTTGAGCGCCATCGGCGCGGCGGGCTGAAGAGGAGGAGAAGAGATGAGCAGCCAGGCAAGCGGCGAAGGAATAGGCAGTAAATAACGCACGGGCGCTCAGCGGAGCTGGGAAGAGGACCGCCGCAAGCGGCGTGGCGTGGAGCGGTTGTGCATCCCTCCGGGGGCCCCTCTGCGCCGGGGAGGCGTTGTTGGAGGCTAGGACGCAAGCGTCCGTCGCCCTTTTCAAACTCGGGGCCCACTCCGCTACGCTCCGACCCGAATTTGGAGGGCCTAAAAGTTTAAGGTGTCGCTGCGCAAAAGGGGTCGGACACCGGGCGCAGCTCATGCTAAGAGCTAGAAGAGGAGATATAGAGAACAACCACCCTGTCCCGTTATTGCGTACACCAACACCACAAAACGCTCTCTCTCTCCTGTCCTCACTCAGGGGGGTCACAACTACCAAGTCCCTCGACTAGCTGCCACAGGGCGCAGCTGCCACAGGGCGCAGCTGGAGACGCTCCCCCTCAATCGGCATCCACCCCCACCCGCTCCAGCCCCACTTCTGCTGCCGAGAGAGCTGAATCGAAGCAAGCGAGCCATTGCATCTTGGCGTGCTCCTGGAGCGCGGCTTTCTGCGGCCACGAGCACGGCGGAGTCGGCGTCGTAGCGCGCATCGTTCCCGCTCATCGCCCATTCCTCCCGTGACGTGTGTCGGCCGCGATTCGATGTCGCCACCTTCATCGCCAACGAGGACTCCCTCGACTGCAGGGGGGCTCCGGCGCGGGGAGGGACTCCGCCTGCTGCGCTGGCCGACTGCGCCCTCCTCCTCCATGGGCTCGATCCGATTCCGCAGCGGCGGTGCTGCGCGGGAGGCGGCCGCGGGCACGCTGGGCTCGATCAGGAGCTTTCCCTCAGTTGCTCCGAAAGCACGGATTTGGCGGACGTTCTGCTTTCAACTTTACGTCTTGGCACCAGCTGAAGGCTTGGGTCCCACATCGCCGGATTCGTGCACGGTATTCGGATTTTGCTATTTGCTCGTGTGGGGGTATATCGCAGATTTGTCAATGGTACCGCGTCTGCGACGCGGGCGCCTTGCGGGCAGAGCCCTTAGCCACCCTTTTATCTTGCGCGGTCAAAAGAATTCCGGCGAAAAAAAAACCCAAGAGAGGGGTTGGAGGGCGGGAGAACCCAAAAAAGCCGTCCAAAAAGCCACAAAAACCCAGCGAGCCTCCCGTTACGCGATTGCCGCGAAGCGCAGCATGATGCGTGGCCAGCTTGGGAGGCTGCCGCCGCTGTCAGAGGCGGCCGCCACTGCGAGGTATCGAGGGCCGACCGGCCGGGCGAGCATCCGCGCTGCCGACGACGTGCTCGAGGGTGACCTTCAGAGCGACGAGATTCTCGCATGCTTTGAGGAGGCGCTCGGCGAACGGCAGCCAGAGATGGGAACGGATGCTGCAGCAGGGCGAAAGGCGAACGCCGAGAGAAACCCGTATCGGCGATTGATATGTGTGTGTGTGTGTATGGCAGGCGCCAGGAATCGCGGCGGCATGAGCGGCGCCAGCCCAGCTCTGCTCGTCGACATGGCTCAGGGCAACGACCTGGCCTCGCTGCACGCCTTCCTCTCCGGGCAGCGGACTCGCGGCGGCACGTCGCTCGCGGCCCTGCTCGACGCGCGGCTCGAGACACAGGGGCAGGACACACTGCTCACCTGGGCCGCTAAGCACGGACGGGCCGAAGCGGCGCGGCTGCTGCTCGAAGCCGGCGCGAGTGTTGGGACGACCACTGGCGGCGGCGCTTCCGCTCTCCTCCTTGCGTGCTGGAAGGGATGCCTCGAGTGCGCCCGACTGCTCCTCTCCGCCGGCGCTGCGGCCAACCAAGCTGAGCATGGCGGCTTCACTCCGCTGTACGTCGCGTGCGAGCAGGGGCGCCTTGAGTGCGTCCGGCTGCTCCTCGAGGCTGGCGCGGCGGTGAACCAAGCAGATTCTGAATGCCGCACGCCGCTGTACGTCGCGTGCCAGGAGGGCCACCTTGAGTGCGCTCGGCAGCTCCTTGAGGCGGGCGCGGCGGTCAATCAAGCCGCGAATGGTGGCTCCACGCCGCTGTTCATCGCGTGCCAGGAGGGCCAGCCCGAGTGTATCCGACTGCTCCTCGAGGCTGGCGCGTCGGTCAACCAAGCCGATGACGGTGCCACGCCGCTGTTCATGGCGTGCCAGAAGGGCCACCTCGATATCGTTCGGCTGCTCATCGAGGCTGGCGCGGCGGTAGACCAAGCTGCTGATGACGGCGCCACGCCGCTGCTCATCGCGTGCCAGAAGGGCCACCTCGAGTGCGCCCGGCAACTACGCGACGCTGGCTCTGACATCCACCAAGCGTTGAACGATGGTACTCCGCCGCTGTTCATCGCGAGCGAGTTCGGCCAGACCGAGGTCGCCCGGCTGCTCCTCGAGGCCGGCGCAGCGATCGACCAAGCCAATGAGCAGGGCGCCACACCGCTGTTCATTGCGTGCCAGGACGGCCACCTCGAGACGGTCCGGCTGCTCCTCGAGGCTGGTGCTGCGCCCAACCAAGCCAAGGATGACGGCGCCACGCCGCTGTTCGCCGCGTGCCACTACGGCCACCTCGAGGTCGCCAAGCTCCTCTCCTCCTACGGCGCCTCCCGCGCCGCAACGCCCTTTGGCACGCCCGGGGAGGTCGCAAACCGCCGCGGCCACGCCGACCTCGCCGCCTGGCTGGTCGCCAGCCGCGGCTGGACGCCGCTCCAGCACCTCGAGGCGTGCCCCGAGACTAGCGGCTGAAGACGCGTGAGAGCATTGTCCTCACGCGCATTGTTCTCTTTCGCAGGCGCTCACCGTAGAGCGGGCGCGGGCGCTGCTGCGCGGCGGCGCGGACTCTTCAGCCGGCGAGCCTTCGGCCCTCGAGCGGGCGCGCGTCCTCTGCTCGTGGAGCGAGTCGGATCCGACCGCTGCGGCCGTCGGTTCCACAGTCGAGATCCGCTCTCTCGTCTCGCGGCCGTCGATGAATGGCAAGGTCGGTGTCGTTGTCTCCGCGAGCGCTTCGACGGGCCGCTTCGGCGTGCGCGTGGCGGGCGAGGCCAAGGCACTCGCACTGAGGCACGCTGTGCAATGGTCTCTCCCCCCACTCGCCGGATGTTCTCTTTGAACACTCCTCGCCTCTGCCTTCCCCCAGGCCGGCCAACCTGGAGCCAGCGACCGAGGCGGTGGAGGTTGGCAGGCTCATCCTCAAGGCGGCGGAGTGGTCGCCGCAGTCGCACGAGCTCTTCCCGGAGGCGGCTCGCAGGTGGGCGGTCGAGGTGATGCGGCTGGGCTATTTGATCGCTTGGGACGAGGAGCGGTTTGAGCAGGGTGAGGGGGCGGCGCCGGGGCTGGTGGACCTCTGGCGCGAATTTGTGCTGCCTAGGGTGGTGGTGCGATGACTGCGACGGTTCTGGAGTTGGTTTACGAGCGTGTTACGTGTCCTGCTTCGTTTTTTGTCTGACCCTTTCCCTTTTCTTCTTCGCACAACACTGGGCACGGGGCTGGCGCGCACTGGCACACAAAATACATTGCGGGAGCCTCGTCCCTCGAGACACGAGAGCGACTCCGGAAAAAGAAATAATCCTGGGAATTCTTCCTTTTCGCTTTTGCCGCTGTTGCTTCGGTCTGTGTTTTGTGAACGTAAAAAAATCTGTGGGCCTGAGAGCAGCGATGTGCCATGTGTGTGTCCGCCTTGCGTTGTTTCATGACATCGAAGCCTTGCTCAGAAAAAAACAAATCACTACACGGAAGGTGGCTGAGTCATAGGCTTCGATGTCCGGGCCTGCGCTGCTGCTGCTGCTCGCGCTGTGCGGCGGCGCGAGCGCGCAGTTCTTCCAGTTCCAGCAGGGTGGCATCAATCTCGAGGACCTGATGGGTGGCGCATTTGGCGGCGGCGGTGGCGGCGGCCACCACGGCGGCGGCGGCCGAGGCGGGTACGAGGAGCTCCCGCAGGAAGAGGAGGAGGAGGAGGTGGACCTGTACGAGCGGCTGGGCATCCAGCCCGAGGCGACCGACCGCGAGATCAAGAGCGCCTACCGCAAGCTCTCTGTCCAGCTCCACCCGGACAAGAATCCCGACGGCTCGACACTGGGCCGCTTCCGCGAGGTGTGGGCCGCACCGCCGCTCCCGATAGCGTGGCCGCCAGCGGCGGCGCCGCCGCGCGCCGCTACCACCCTGTCAGCCGCCCCGCCGCCGCGCATCGCACACCTCTCTGGCGATGCCTGCCCACCCGCTGCCAGCTGCCGCCGCTGCCGCCGCTGCCGCCGCCGCTGCCGCCGCCGCCGCCGCTGCCACCGCTGCCGCCATCGCCGCTGCCGCCGCCGCCAGTCTCACCGCACCTGCGCCCCCCCGCGGCGCTCCTCGACCCGCGGCGCCGCGCTCCCGCCGGTGACCGAGATTCTCTGCACTGAGCCTCTGAGCCTCTCTGAGCCACGGTCCGGTCGGCCTTGCCGCAGGTGACCGAGGCGTATGAGATCTTGGCTGACAAGGAGAGGCGCGTGCTGTACGACTTTGGCGGCATCGGCGCCGCGCGCAAGGGGGCGCAGGAGCAGGAGGGGGGCGGCTCGCCCTTCGACATGTTCTTCGGGGGCGGCGGCGGGAGGGAGCAGTCGAACCGTGGCCGAAACACCGAGATTGACTTGCCGGTGACGCTGGAGGACTTGTGCGCGAGAGGGAGCCGAGAGGGAGCCGAGAGGGAGCCGAGAGGGAGCCGAGAGGGAGCCGAGAGGGAGCCGAGAGATGCGGCCGAGAGGGAGCCGAGAGGGAGCCGAGAGGGACCCGAGAGGGACCCGAGAGATGCGCCCGAGAGGGAGCCGAGAGGGACCCGAGAGGGACCCGAGAGGGAGCCGAGAGATGCGGCCGAGAGAGGCGGCCGAGAGGGCGCCCGAGAAAGGGGAGCGGCCCTCTGCAGCTAGGCTGAGGCCCGCGGTGGCCTGCCGCTCGCATATTGCTGCCCCCTCACCCCCTCCTTTGCCCAAGCCCAAAAGTAGTCCTGCCGTGAGGGACGTTTTGAGGTTGTTGCCCCCCCCGCCCCCCCCCCCCCCCCCCCGGGCGGCAGGTACATGGGCAACGAAAAGTCAGCCACCATCAAGCGGCGGATCGTCTGCCGAAACTGCAAAAAGAAGCCGAACGTGCCGCGCTGCCAAGGGTGCGGCGCCTGTCCAAAGGAGAAGAAGATGGTCCACCGGCGTGCGGGGCCGGGCATGATAGTGCAGCAGGAGGTGAGGGTCGAGTAGAGCCGAGAGAGAGCCGAGAGAAGGCCGAGAGATCGAGATGCGGCCGAGAGATGGCCGGGCATGGTCGTGCAGCAGGAGGCGATCGCCGAGTGGACACGTCCGCGACACGCCCGCGACACGCCCGCGACACGTCCGCGACACGTCCTGCGCAGGTGATGGTGGAGTCGAAGGAGAAGTGCAAGCGCGAGGAGAAGTCGCTCAAGGCGGACGAGAAAAAAAAGGGGGTGGGGGGGGGGGGGGGGGTGCCGGACCATGCCCGCTCACCTCCGTGCCATTCTCTCCCGCCACTTGCCAGGCGACGATAGAGAAGGGGATGCCCGACTCGGAGCAGATCACCTTCAAGTACGAGTCCGAGCAGAAGCCCGGCCAGATACCGGGCGACGTCGTCTTCAAGCTGAAGCCGGTGGGGAGATATGGGGAGATATGGGGAGATATGGGGAGATACCGGGCGACGTCGTCTTCAAGCTGAAGCCGGTGGGGAGAGATGGGGAGATATGGGGAGAGATGGGGAGAGATGGGCAGATACCGGGCGACGTCGTCTTCAAGCTGAAGCCGATGGGGAGAGACTGCCGAGATGTGGCCCAGATACAGCCCAGATACAGCCCAGATACAGCCCAGATACAGCCCAGATACAGCCTAGATGTGGCCCAGATGTGGCCCAGATGTGGCCGAGGGTGTGGCGGTGCGCCGTGCTCGTTCCTGCGCGCAGTCGCGCCCTCTTGTCGCATCTCCGGCTCTCCCCCTCCCCTCCAGGTGGCGCACAAGTTCTTCAAGCGCAGCCGAGAAACGCTTTCAAAGAAGAGGGGGATCCCCCTCCGGGGGGGGTTTTTGGGTTTGGAGACCTCGAGAGGCCCCAAAAGGCCCCGAAAGGCCCCAAAAGGCCCCAAAAATAGGCGTTTTTCGGTTTAAAAACCTCTTTCACGCACCTGGAGGGCCCCAGGGTCCCCCCCAAAAGGAGGGGGGTCCAGAGGCTGTAAAAAGGTTTTTTTCACCCCTTTAGGGGGGAACAGGTCCCCACCAAGAGGAGGGGGGTGACCAACCCGGGGAAAAGGGGGTTTTTTTGGGCCCGGAGGCCGTAAAAAGCCCCCCCTCACCCCTTTAGTGGGGAACAGGCAGAGCTTCAGGTTCAAGGGGGGGGGGGTCCCCAACCCGGGGTTTTTTTCGGATTTGGGAGATTTGGTTTTCCCCTTCGGGGGGGGTTCCCGGCCCCCCCCCCCCCCCCCCTTCTCCCCCCTCCCTCCTCCCATCTGCCTCCTCTCCCTCCTCCCATCTGCCTCCTCTGCCTCCTCCCATCTGCCTCCAAGCCCTCCTCCACGCTGCCCCCCCCCCGAGCCGTTGCCGAACCTCCTCCCACGCCACTGGACCAACTAGCCGCCCGGGCCCTCGACCGCCCCCTCGCCCTCGCGGCCCGCAGGTCGACTTCCCGCCCACCCTCGACGCGGAGCTCGCAGCTGGGCTCGAGCAGCTCTTGCCGCCCGCCGGGCCGTCTGACATCCGCATAGGCTGAGACGCGGTGCCTATGAGGCCTGCCCGCTCAGGGCGAGAGGGAGAGAAGCGCCGGTGCTGCCCCGCTGCCTTTGCGGCTCTCCAGCCTCGGCGCCGCCCCTCGCCGCGCCGCGTGAGGGCGGCAGCTCCGCCCTCTGCGCCTGCCCGCGAGGCGCCGAGAGAGGGCCGTTGTTGCACACCGGACTGACACCGGACTGTGGCACGTCAGTGGCACGTGCGATGGACGAGATAGAGTTAGAGGCGGTGTGGAGCGCCGTGCGGCTCCGGGAGAGCGTGTGTGTGGTAGCTCTCCCCCCTGCAGCACGAACATAACCCCAAAAAGCAATTTTTTTCTCGGACGGGCCGAACGAAATCGAAAAAGAAAAAGCTGCGCGCGGGGGAGGGGGCCGCGCCGTGGGCCGTGGCGTCGGAAAGTCTGGCAGAGCGCGGCTACTTGGGCATGAGCCATGAGGGAGCACTTGGAGCACTTGGAGTGCAGTCATTAACCTCACATCCAGGGCCGGGGAGGCCCGCAGGCCCGCCCCGATAAAAGAATGTGAGCGCGTTTTCATCCTTTTCCCGTCAGGGGCTGCCTCGTCTGTAAGGCCGCGAGGGACGCGGCGAGGAGGGCAGCACTAAAGCGGGACCCGCTGTGTCCGATCGTGCGGAAAGCCGCGCAGCAATGGACCGAGGAAGATGAGAACCCGCCTAGAGCGACAATGGCGCACGTGCTTAGCGGCGCCTGCCTGGGGAATAGGGAGCAGGCCAGATGGTTCCTCAGAGTAGCGCGAGCGCAGACAGGGACGGCGATCAGCAAAGTGGCACAGGCGGCACCCGACTCCAAGGAGACGCTGAAGACGCTGAGGATGGCGCATGTCGCTGCGCTGAAGGGCTCACGCTACAGGGTGCTGGACGAGGACGGGTACGATACACTGGCCCCCGCAGTCGGGGGGGTGTTGCCAGCACTGGTAGATGACCTCTCGGAGAAGAGCCGAAGGGACCTTGGCACCGGGGTCACGAGGAACTTGCAAGTCGTGGCCGAGGCGGCGACGGGAGCGGTGCAGAGGTGGATACAGCTCAATGACGAAGCAACGGCGCGCATAATGAAGAGAGAGGAACACATCGAGTGGCTGAGGAAGCTCTTCGCTGGGTGGAAGGAGGCCCGCCCGGCCTTGAGGGAGTCGCGGAGGAGGAGGGATAACGGAGGCAACGTGCAGACAGGCCAACAGCCAGTGGGACGAACGAGGGCCGCGACGGCGGCTCAAGCGGGAGGGAGCGGAGACGGTGGGCAGAGAGCGAAGTGGGTGAGACTGATGATGCTCCTTCGACTTAGGGAGCGGTTCCGCTGCTGGGCGAGCTTCAGGATGGTGCTCACGCGAAAAGGAATCGACGCGATGTACAAAGCATACAAGAAGAGGAGAAAGAAGAGGAGAGGCGCCAGTGATGACGAAACAGAAGCTAGTGCAGACGAGGGCAGGGCAGACCCGGGGACGGCGGAGGCGGACCAGACGGCATCGACCGCCGAGGGAACGTTGGGAAGAGGCACGAGGAGGGCGGCGACCTCAACCGACTATGGAGGACCCGTCACCAGACGACGCAGGGCGGACGACGGTGAGGCGGAGCAGTCGCGCAGGGCGAGACGAGGGAGGGAGCAGGACGTTGCGGAGATCAGCAGGAGGATGTACGAAGAGATTAGGAGCAGCAGGGACCCGAGGGACCATGTGGAAGACGGCTAGTGCTAGTCCCCCATCGGGAGGACGACCCCGGCTAGCCGCCGACCACACCCACAAAGAACCCTGCACAAAGACCGCAGGGCGGGGACCTGTTCCTTTTTACCCATCTCCTAGTAGAGGTGTCCGTTTTATTTATTTATTTCCCTTTCCCGTCTTCGTCTAGAGAGTAAGTAGAGAGAGCGCATTTAACATAACCGAGTACGGGCTACGGCTCTGGTAGGGGTCCCGTACCATGCGGAATCGACCCTATTCAGTGCTCAAGTGCTCAAGTAAAGGGTGTGGACCGTGACTCACGTGAGTTGACCTGTTGTTGACCTGTTGAGGAAATCGGAGGACGCGACCCACTTCGCCCAGACGGTCCCGCGCCTCGCCGCTATGACAGTGGCACGGCCGCAGCTCGTGCGTGCCACTGTCTTTGTCCGGAGTGAATACTCCAATGCGCTCGTCGGTGACGGTGTCCTCCAACCTGCGCCGCGCTCGGCGAACCTCGACAGCGCCCACGGTGGCATGCAGCTCTTTGCGACAGAAGCCTGGAGAGCAGCTCCTCTATTGCTCACACACTCTGCACAGTTGACACAGCCTACTGTGCGGCTGCCACAGCTGTGACAGCGATGGGCTCGCCCTCACTGGCCCTCAGTCACTTGTGCTGCGGCTTGTGTGAGCGACACTGCTCGGCGACTGCCGGCACACTGTGAGACCATGGGTGTGAGGTAAAACCACGCTACCAGCGCTTGGTCACATCGGCCCCGAGGTCAGATCCTTCTACTCTGTTGATGACAAGACTTGTCTACTGGCTGGAGCCGAGCAGGAGGGCCCAGCGCACAACCCCTGGTCAACTCAGGGTCCGCACACCCCGTGTTAAACTTTCCCCCTCTCTAGGGAGAAACCCGGCACGCCCCAACAGCAACACATGCGACACGAGTCCTTATTTCGTTCATCTCATCGGGACATCTCACGCTCGATCTCTAGATCTATCAACCCTGCTCCAGCAGCGGCAATGCTCGTGCACAGACACCATCACTCATGCGATTGTTAGTGCTTGGTCGCCTCCCCCCCTGGTGTCCACTCGGAAGCACATTCATGCGGAGGCCCTCCTCGCTACGAGGCGGGCGACAGAAAGGGGGGCGGGTGGGGGCAGAGGGGGGGGGGGGGGGCAAAAGGGGGGGGGGGAAGGCAAATCCCCCCCCCCTCACCCCTCAATGGAGGCGGGGCGGCCGGCGTCCTCCAATAGGATGGGGGGGTCCTCCAGCCTATTCATCGATGATGGCGAGCGGTCCGTTGGTCCTCCTGAGGAGGATGGGCCAGGGAGCGGGGGGTTCGTCAAGCCTCGTCCGCTTTAAGGGGGAGGCAGCCACACCCACACCCTCCTCCTCGTCGTCCTCGAAGAGGGGCCGCACCAGCCCCTCCTCCTCCTCCTCCTCCTCCTCGCCGGCGGCGGGGCGGCGGCGCTTCGCCTTTTGCAGGTACTCGCCGATGCACTTGTCGAGCAGCTCCTGCTCGAACATGACCGAGCCGGGCAGCTCCTAGACACTTCCCAGACATTTCCCAGACACTTCCTAGACACTTCCCAGAACATGACCGAGCCGGTCAGCTCCTCCTCGGTGAAGGAGGCGCACCTGCAGTCGGAGCGGCGCAGGGAAGGCGTGAGGCCCGCGCTCCAAGCAGACCCCCCCCCCCCCCCCCTTGTGCCACGAGGCGCACCCACGCTGCACCAGCTCGAAGGCGACCAGCTGCCGCCAGAAGCCGCGATTGGGCACCGCCTGTGCGAGACGAGCCGAGATGAGCCGAGATGAGACGAGATGAGACGAGATGAGCCCAGTCCAACCTTGTCCAGCCTCGGCTCATCTCGTCACAACTCTTCCCATCTCGGCTCATCTCTTCCCATCACGGCTCGTCTCTGCTCCTCTCTCCTCACCTCTTCTCATCTCTGCTCATCTCCTCCCATCTCCTCTCCATCTCCTCTCCATCTCCTCTCCTCTCGGCTCCCCGCCGCCTCTGCGCGGGCGGCGCTCAGCCGCTCCGTCGCGGCGCGGAGGGACATGCGGCGGTGCTTGACGAGGTAGGCTGCGACGACGGCGGCGGAGGGGGAGGCGCCGGCGAGGCACGCGACGAGGACGCCGCCGCCGCCCGCTAGCGCCTCGGGTAGGGGGGGGCAGCGGGTTTGGCGAGGGGGTGGGGGAGCATTTTTGTGTGAGCGCGCCAACTCGATCGCGTCACACAGCTTGTCGATGAACGAAAGCAAATCGCTGTCCGCCCTGTCGGTAATGCTCCGCTTGAGCCACTCGATCGGCCGCTCCTTTGCTGCGCCGGCGCCAGCGACGGGTGGCTCGGCTTGCTCCTCGTGCAGCGAGAGGACAAATTGGATGTTGTGTTCGGCGAGGGCCGAGCGGTCTCCGAGGCAGCCGATGCCGCCAATGAACAGCCCAGAGACGATCTGAAGGCATGAGTGAGAGGGTCGTGGTGAGGGTCGTGGTGAGAGAGGCGCACACACTAGCGGAGCGAGAGTCGCTCGAGGAACGAGATTTCCGGTGGCAGCGGAACCTGGTGCGCGTCCCACACGTCTTCGTTCTCCTCGTCGCTGCTGTCCTCGCGGATGCCGTCGATGTCGAAGCCAGTCCGGCCAGCCATCACTCTGTGGCTTTGATGAGCCAACTTGGTGCCCACAAATACGCCGAAATTTCGCGCATTTCTTTTATTTGCTTTGTTGCCCGTCCCGCATCGCACCAGCAATTGTGAGTGAGTGAGCTCACACACTCACACTCACGCACCACTTGGAGCACTTGGAGTGCACTCAGTAAGCTAGTGCGGGGCAATTCTTTTCTCGCGATGCCGCGCCGCCGCTCGCGCCGCTCGGCCTCCGCCTCCACCGCCGCCCCCTCGGCAGACACGCCGCCGCCCGCCCGGCTCCTCGACCTCCCCAGGGAGCTCCTCGACCGCGCCCTCTCTCGCTGCGACAGCCCCGTCGACATCGCTCGCGCCGCGGCCGTCTCGCTGCTCTTTCACTCGCTCGCGGAGCAGCCGCGTCGGTTGGAGGCAGCCACAGCCTCGCCACCACCGCCGACGGCGCCGTCTGGAGCTGGGGCGGTGGCCACGGTGACCAGCAGGACCAGCTGCTGCCCAAGAAGCTCGAGACCTTTGCTGGCCAGCGCGTCGTCGCTGTCTCGGCTGGAGATGGTCACAGCCTCGCCATCACCGCTGACGGCAGCATCTGGAGCTGGGGCAGTGGAGGGCAAGGCCGCCTGGGCCACGGCGACCAGCAGCGCCAGCTGCTGCCCAAGAAGATTGAGGCCTTGGCTAACCAGCGCATCGTCGCTGTGTCGGCTGGAGTATTCCACAGCATCGCCGTCACCGCCGACGGCAGCGTCTGGAGCTGGGGCTATGGAGGGGCAGGCCGGTTCCACAGCGACATGCAGAACCAGCTGCTGCCGAAGAAGGTCGAGGCCTTGGGGGGGCACCGTGTCGTTGCTGTGTCGGCTGGAGGCAGTCACAGCTTCGCCCTCACCGCCGACGGCGCCGTCTGGAGCTGGGGCTATGGAGGTTTTGGCCAGCTGGGCCACGGCGACGAGCAGCGCCAGCTGCTGCCAAAGAAGGTCGAGGCCTTCACGGGCCAGCGTCGTCGTTGTGTCCGCTGGAGATTGCCACAGCCTCGCCCGCACCGCCGACGGAGCCCTCTTCGCGTGGGGCCAGGGCAATCGCGGCTGCCTAGGCCACGGAGAGGACCTGTCGAACCAGCTGCTGCCCAAGAAGGTCGAGGCGTGGGCGCTGGGGAAGCGAGGTATCGCGGAGTCACTCTGTACGGCCGGCCGGGCGTTTATAGCGGCGTAGCTGCACCACAGGAGCTTGTTGAAGCCAGCTCGCGCGGGGGAGGCGGTGCGGTGAGCATGTGGGCGAGTTGGGCTGAGTGGCGCCATTTTTTGGACCTTAGCAGTGGTGGGTGTGCCACTCTAGCTAGAAGAAACGATAGTTTTCTTTTTCAAGTAGAAGAAAGAAAGAAAGAAAACACACAGGTTCAAAGGAGGGATGGGAGGTCAAGAAAAAAGAAATAAAAACAAAAACCAAGGGAGGTCAAGAAATCCAACCACGATCCGCGAATTCTTTCTTGCATCGAGAATTCTCCACCCATCTTCGATACTCTGATTCAGACACGCGAACACCAATGGTGACTTCGCTCGCCCTCCTCTCGCCGCTCTCGGCCGCCTTTGTGGCCTCGCCGCTTCCGCTGGCACGCCACGCTGGCGGCCGCTCTCGCGTCTCCCTCTATATTGCCGAGGAGACCACCTCGTGGATCGAGCTGCTCCAGGCGCCGGCAAAGGCCGAGGCGGTTTCAGTCTCATTGACTGACACGACAGCTCTCGCGGCGGCGACCGTCGGTCTCCACTCCTCTGCGCGTCCGCCGATTGCCGAGCGGCTCGCCGTGGCACTGCGCGAGAGCGAGCGTATGCGCGCCTTTGAGTCGGCGGCGGCAAAGCTCGCGCTCTCCCGGGTGGTGGCCGAGAGGGACGCCCTTGAGACTGCGCTTCGGCACGGCTCGTCTTCCTACCGCGGTCTCCCCTTCCTCCACAGCCTCCGCCTCTGCCTCGCCCACGGCCGCACCGCCGCCCGCGCGGCCTGCGAGGACGCCGGCTGGGCGGTGTGGTGGGCGCGCGAGAGTGCAAAGAAGGCGCTCGGCCGCCTGCGCTACCGTGCGGCGCTGCTGCGGCTGCGGACCGCACTCGCGGCGGGGCGGTGGATCACGCGCCTCCGCACGCCCACCGCCGTCGGCCTCCCTTCCGCCGAGCCGCCCGAGCCGCCCGAATCCGCCGTCGCCGCCGCGGCCCTTGCTGCCCCCGGTGCAGCTTTGGTCGGTGTTGTGGTGCCAACTGGGACCAGCGCAGGTGGCGCCAGTGCCGGCGGCGCCAGCGCCGGTGCCAATGCGGACGCCGGCGCCGGGTACGCCGCTTGGGCCGGAGAGTGGGCCCGGGCCCACAGTGACGCATCCGCTGCGGTTGCGGGGCCGGCGGTTGCAGCTTCTCCTGCCGTGGCACAGCGCCGCGTTGTGGTGCTCCCGAAGTACTCGCTTTGATAGAGGCGCGAGCCAGGCGGCGAGTGGAGTCGACGACCGCATCCTACAGTAGCGTGTGCGCGAGGCTAGTTGGTGGAGTCGGGGATCCCACGTTTGCTGTTCTGTGCACTGTGGTTGTGTGCCGTTCTTGCGTGGCTTGATATTATCGCGGTCACTTGTTCTTGTTGGTGGTGCGCTGACGCGCGACATGCAGCGCGCGATTTTGTTTGTGTCTTTGTCAACCTTGTAGACACGCGCACCGATACATCAGCCTCTCCTCTCCACATTCTGATGACCAGATGAGTTCCCATCTGCATCTCCGGAGAGCAGCGACGGGCTAGACCCTAGACGCGGCGCAACCGCGAGGCCCGGCGGCGAGCGGCGGGGCCGGGCCGCCGCGGCTCTATCCTCTAACCTCTATAGGTGGGTGTTGATTGTTGTTCTCTCGTTGCTCTGATCCCTCCGCCCTCGCCGCCGGGCCTCGCCGCCGGGCAGGAGAGTCTAAAGTGCATGGTCATGCGGAGAGCACTTGGAGTGCCTGTTCAGCACGGCAGCCTCATCCGCACGACCGGTACAATCAGTTATCTTTGAGTTCACGCTCGCCCTGGCTCCCTTGCAGAAATAGCTCTGCGATGGCGTCGCTCTCAGGCGAGCCCTGAGCACGAGCTCTCGCGAAGCAGAGCGCAATTCTCTTTGAACCTTGCGCGACAGGTTGCTTCGCCGAGGCCTCCGGGGCGGTAGTGAACGTCGCGAAACAGCGCCAGGAGCATCCTGCGCCAGCGCTGCGCCACAAGTAAATGGATTCGCACGTAGCGCGCGCATTTTTGCCACCGCCTCCTCGCCCGCCAGTACAACAGGGTGCGAGCGACTGCGCGACTGCTGACACGCTCCTCGTCGGAGCGGCTCTCGTTCACGGCCTTTAGCCCGTACGCCACAGCCGTCATCCCATTTTTGTGCCGCAGGTCGAGGAGTGCCCCGCGCTGCAGGAGGATGTCGCAAGTGGCCGCGTTGGAGTTGATGACCGCGCTCATGAGAGGCGTGCGACCGTAATGGTTGGGATGGTCGATCGACGCGCCGCAATTGAGGAGGTGGTCAATCATTGCCCGAACCACAGTCGAGTCCTTTGCGAACCCGCACGCAGCAGTGAGCGCCGTGTATCCGTTCACCGCACTACACTTGGCATATGCGTTTGGGTCAGCACCCGCCTCTAGCAGCGTCATGAGCAGAGGAAGATCGCAACGGTATGCGGCGGTGCAGAGATTGGCAGCCGTCGGCGTGCGATTGTCATTCGCATCACTGGGGAAATTTGACTTGGTTTGGGGGCTCGCAGCCATCGGCGTGCGCTGATCGCTTTGCGTTTTGGGGAGCGCCGGCGGAGTTCTCGTAAGATGCGATTACGCCGGGATCACGGGATGCGCGCCACCCGAGCTCACGCGAAATATATTTTCCAGCGTTGGCAACTCTCGAGCACCCTCATATAAAGGACCGAAGCTGTGAACGTAGCTCTCGGGAATGTATGTAGAGCCCTGCCACGCCCCCGAGTGTGTCTCGATCGAGCCCAGCCAACGGCGACCACCACACCCGCCACCTCGTGTCCCGGCACCACCGGCCAGTGCTGCGGGATGCCGAGGTCCTTGGTCGCACCGACCTGCAGGTGGGGGATAGGGGGAAAAGGGGGAAGTGGAGGTGCCGAGAGGTGTAGCGAGCTGCTGGGGCCATAGACAAGACAAGACAGTATCATGGCTCAGGTGGTGCCACGGCCACGGGATACACGCACCGCAAACGTGAGATCAGAGTGGCAGACGCCACAGTATTTGACGTCGATCTGGACGTCTTTCGGTCCGACAGCGCGCCGCTTGATTGCAGCCGTCTCGAACACGCAGTCGATGTCACACTGGAGCGCGACTGCATCTACCTCACCGCCTGCCACAGCACCGGCCGTCACCGGGCTCCTCGGGCCAGAGGACCTGCGCGAGAGTCGCGACTCCTCCTCAGCGGCGGACTTCCTGCGCGTGAAGGTCTTGCGGGCCGACTCGCGAAAGTATTTCTCCGGCTGCAGATTTGGCATGGATAGCGACAGGGTGATGCAGCAGCGACCCCGAGGACCGACTGATCGATAAGCCTGCAGTCCGACGTGCGGGTCGGTTGTGAACACGTTCGGTCCACGAAATCAAGCAACCGATCGCGCACCCTACAATGTGTACGATCGTGGAGTGTGGTCTGTGATCGCTGCCCCCCAGGGGCCTCCTCTTGCTCCTTGCGTCCCGCACAACACTTACATACCAACACAAAGTCACCCCTCTCGCTGTGAACCTGTGATCGAGTGCGAGTCTGTTCTTTCACACGTGATTGTCTCGCGTTGTGCATCGCGCTGTGCCAGTTCAGATCTCAAGGCGTCTAGTCCCCATCCTCTTCCAGCTCGTCCTCGGACATGCCGTCCTGCTCCGACTCGCCGTCGCAGTACGTGAAGAAGCACAGCGTGACCTTCACGTTCCGCGCCTCGCACGCTGCGACGCTGCGCGCGTGCTCGGGCTCGCATTCGGCCTTCGCCGGAAGCCACAACTCCCGCAGAGAGGGGAAGGCGCCGTCGCTCACGGCCGCGGCCAGCACTTCTTGGCTAGCGGCAGAGATGCCGTCGTTGCCCTGGAGATCGAGCTTCTCCAGCGCCTGCAAGCGTCCCTCCCTCCCCACCCTCGCCAATGCGGCGACGCCGGCGCCGTCGATGTCATTGTTCCACAGGTAGAGCTCCTTCAGCTGCGGCAGCGCGCCTCTAGCCAGGGCACCCGCCAGGGCGCACGCACCTTGGCTGGTGATGTTGTTGGCGTCGAGGTAGAGCGTCTCTAGGGCGGGGAGAACGCGCTTTGGGCTGGCCGCGAGCGTCGCCGAGAGCGCCATGAAGAACCCATCACCGAGGCTGCAACGGTAGAGGTTTAGCCGCCGCAACTGTGGCAGCGCCCCGCCGGCCAGTGCGTGGAGAATGGGCAAGACCACGGTGTCCTTGCTGCCGTGCAGCTTGGCGACGAAGCGGCTCCACTCCATGTCGCCCAGGTCGAGGTCGCGGAGCCCGCGGAGCGAGCCACAGGCGAGCAGATGGCAGAGAGACAACGCGTCGCGAACGGCAGGGCCAAAGCGCTCGCTTGGGTGGGAACGTGGGTAGAACTCAGTCGCCGTTCTTAGCTGCGCCCGCGTCGTGCCGTTTGCCTCGCATAGCACCGCCGCCCTCTCCGACCAGTGCCGAAATAGTTGGAGTGCGCTTGGAGCACTTGGAAGCCCGGCCGCCTTTGAGCAACTGTCACCGCTAGCCCTGACGGCACCGAGCACAGCTTTGCAAGAGGCCATGAAGTGGCAGGCGGTCGCGGGGTGGAGCGGGTCAGCCACGGCGTCAAACACGAGCAGCAGGGCATCCTGCGGCAGATCTGCCAGGCAGCACGTGGTTGGACCGTCCTGCGGCTGGTTGCTGCACGTCATTGTCCGGTAGCGGCCGCCCATGTTTTTGGACGTCCCCCGCAAGTTTCCGCAAGGGAGGGAGGGAGGGAGGGAGGGAGGGAGGGAGGGAGGGAGAGAGAGGCGGAGGGCCTCTAGAGGGGCCTAGAGAACAGGTGGAAAGACGAATGTATGTGATTTTGTCCGCAAAGAGAGAAATCCCCGCCCGGACCTGGTCCTGGAAAAAAAAAGGGGGCCCCGGCGGCGGCGATGGGGGCGGCGGGGCCGACCCGGCCGGCGTTTGTCGGCTCCACCTACAGAAGAGCAGTCTCTGTGGGTCGACGATACTAACTCGGTAGTAACGCGGAGCGGTGCTGTGCGGCGCCGAGTCGTGCGCGAGGCGACCTCCTGAGGCTACCTGAGCTGGCAATGGATCTTTGGATGCCACCAGGACGCACGGCTAGCAGGAGCCAGTCAGGCATGCCCTGCTGTGGAGCAGAGCTGGCTGGCGCACCGGCGATACTAACTCAGCGCGCCGCGAGAGGCGAATCTGGGCGACTTTGGAGGCGCAGTTCTCGAGCTTGCCGTCGACGATTGACGTCGGGTAAATTGTCACTGCCGTCCGGGATGACCTAAATTGTCACTGCCGCCCATAGCTGGGGACACTACTAGGTCACGCATGGCATCAGAAGTTTTATCTCTGGGCCCCGAAAGGCATCTCGCAGCGTCACTGATTGATTGATGGAACGTCAAGGAAGAATTCTTAAGAGACAAGCCTCTCTCACAGCAACGAAAAGGAAGAAATCCTCCGACGCCCTGTGTGTCATCAGCCACTTATCATGGCCGGTCTACTCTGGGCTGACCCAGCCGGCGAGTACGCGCCGCTGGACCCCTCTTCACCCAACGCTCGACCGCGCCCAGAGCGAGCATCAAGCATCTGGCCGCTGCGTCTCGCCACCGTGGTCGCACTCACGCTCTGCAGCGCGACCTTTGCGCCAGCTGCAGCGGGCCGGATCCTGCTTGCCGTGAAGTTAATGCGGCAGTCGCCGCCGCCACCACCTCCAAATCCTCCTCCGCCTCCACCTCCTCCGCCGCCGCCGCCGCGCCTGCGCCCGCCGCCGCCGCCGCCGCCGCCGCCGCCGCCACCATCGCCGCGCCTGCGACCTCCGCAAATCGAGACTGCGCCCTTCGCTTTTGTCCTAAACGAGTCGCGGGCGTGGGTGGAGCAGCACGTCCCCTATTTCCACAGCTCTGACGAGGACCTCAACACCGCCTACTGGTACCGCTGGCGCCGCCTCCACCTCGCACGTCATCTCTCGGTTGCGCCCCACCTTCACTCTGTGACGCGCCGTCGACAGGCGCGTCTTCCACCTACACCTCGCTCGCGCGCCGAAGAGCCAGCGCACACCCGGCTGCGACCCAAAGGGCTGCCACGTCATCACCGAGTTCCTCAAGAAGGTGTCGTGACTTCCGAGACACTTCCGAGACACTTCCGAGACGATTCCGAGACGCCGCCAGGAAAGCTCCGCAAGAAGGAACGTGAGACTCCTCTTCGACTCGCTGCCTGGTTCACAGGTTCCGTGGAGCGGGCCCGCCAACACCATCGTCTGCCCGGCTGGACACCACTTTGCGGAGGCTCGCTGGGTCAAGGACGGCCGGTGCGCGGGCGACTGCGCGAATCATTAATCAATACGCGCAGCTCTTTATGAAGAATAATATATTGTTAGGTACGCGGGCGACTACGCGCGGAGAGGGCCTGTTCACAGCCAGGCGGTGTGAATAGACGCTGTTCCCAGGTACGCGGGCGACTACGCGCGCTTCTGGCTGCGCGGCGCCGGCTGGAGGAAGCAGTACACCTTTTGGCTGGCTCACCCCTGCAGGTAAGTCGCTCGTGACGACTGACGAAACCACAGAGTGTTCGGCCTCCGCCCCTCTAGGCCCGCCCACTCGGTGTGGAGGCACTCGCTGCTCGTCGATGCGCGGCCTGGTCCGCCCGGCTCGAGGCTAGAAAAAAAGAAAAAGACGCAATCAAGCGTGATGAGCTCGCCACCGTGACTCAGGGGCGGCCGGCTCGCTAGCGCACGAGCTGCTGCCCGCACTCGAGGCAAACTACCGCGACTGGGTGCGCACCCACTACCACACGGGCGCGCGCCGCACACTCCAGACCTGCGAGATCGCCCGAGCCCGAGGCTGGCCGAGCCTGCCCCCCCCCCCCCCACCCCCCCCCACCCCACCCCCCCAGGCGCGCGCTGCATGTTCCAGAGCTGCCACGCCGACGGGCAAGAGAACTCGGCGACGCTCGACGGCGTGCCGCCCCCACCGTCGACGCGGTCAGTAGCGATGGAGCCAGACGCGACCGAGAAATGAGGCGTAATGGTAGGTTGTCGCCCCACCATCAACGCTGTCATGTTCGCCGAAGCGACGGCCATCGCCGCCGCCGCCGCCGCCGCGGGCAACGCAACGCTGTCGGCGCAGTTTGAGGAGGAGGCCGCGAGGTGGAGGGGGGTGGTGCTGGAGCGGCTATGGTCGGAGGACCTCCCCTTGTCAAACACCCTCGCGCAACCGCCCCGCCCGAATCATAACGAGAATGGAATCGGAATAGGACCTCTCCTTCTTCACCACCCTCGCGCAGCCGCCGCCCAAATCGCTGCACGCCGAGATCACGTGGTACCGCAGGAAGGGGTCGCCGGCCGAGGGGGCAGCGGCTGTGAAGAGACGCCGTTCACGCACTTGGCCGTGGCGGCAGGAAAGACTCGCCGACCAAGGGCAACAGCCAGTCCGTGCAGACCTACTTCGGCTGCCTCGCCTGCCCGCGAGGAGCTGTGAACAGGAGAGGTGTGAGCAGAAGAGCTGTGAATAGGCTGCCTCGCCTGCCCGCGGGGACGCGCCTGCCCGCCGGAGCGAGGGTGGCCGGTCGGCAAAGCTCTGTCCCCTGCCCGCGAGCCGGAGGCCCCTTGTCGACTCACACCATTCACGACTACCCCAGGTCGGCAAGCTGGTCCCGGTCCGCGAGCTGTCGGCACTCACTTCGCCGTGGTACTTCGGCGCGGTCCCCGCCGCCCCAGCCGGCCGGTCGCGCAAGTTCGCCACCGCCTGGTCGCAGCTGCAGGACCCGAAGGGCCTCCTCCATCGCTAGCTGGTTGACCGTGTGATTCTTCCTCCTCCTCAGGGCGCAGCTGCACGACGCGAAGGGCTTCGCCTCCCCGTGGGGTCCGAGGACGACCGAGCGGCGCTCGCAATGCTACAACTTCTCCAACGCCGCACAGTGCAACTGGAACGGCCCCGTGTGGCCGTTTGAGGTGTCCAAGGCCGCCACCGCGCTCGCGGAGCTGCTGCAGACTCACCCGCCGCAGCCCCACGCCGGCATCGCCGCATGGGAGGCGCTGATGCTGACCTACGCACGCGCGCACACCCGCGCGCGTGCCGAGGGGAGGGCGCCTCCGCACGTGGACGAGGACTTGCACCCCGAGGACGGCTACTGGATCACGAGGCGCAAGCTGCATATCTCCCCATATCTCCCCATATCTCCCCCTATCTCCCGACGGCGGCTACTGAATCACGAGGCGCAAGCTGCATATCTCCCCATATCTCCCCATATCTCCCCCTATCTCCCGACGGCGGCTACTGAATCACGAGGCGCAAGCTGCATATCTCCCCATATCTCCCCATATCTCCCCCTATCTCCCGACGGCGGCTACTGGATCACGAGGCGCAAGCTGCACATCTCCCCATATCTCCCCATATCTCCCGACGACGGCTACTGGATCACGAGGCGCAAGCTGCACATCTCCCCATATCTCCGCATATCTCCCGACGACGGCTACTGGATCACGAGGCGCAAGCTGCACGGCGTGCGGCCTTGGGCGGGCGCGGGCGGGCTTGGAGCCTCCAACGGGCGCGACTGGCTCGCGAAGCGTGGCGACCGCTACTTCCGAGATGAGCCGAGATGAGCCGAGATGAGCCGAGATGGCCCGAGATGACCCGAGCGTGGCGACCGCCACTTCCACTCCTCCTTGGCCGACCGCTCTGGCTAGTGACTCCCGGCTGGTCGACTGGTGAGCAGGCGACCACTACTTCCACTCCTCCTTCACCGACCTCGTGCTCGGAGGCGTCGCGGGCCTCCGCGCAGGGGCCGAGTTCGTCGAGGTGCCTCCGCCCACGACGTCGCGCCACCGGGCAGCCACGGGGGGGGGGGGGCGAGTGGAGTCACCAACCATAAGCCTCTACGAATTCATTCGAGGTGCGTCCGCTCACGACGCTGCGCCACTGGGCCGTCACGGGCGCTCGTGTCAAGGGCTTCGCGCTCGACGTGGTACGCGAGAGCGCAGATGCTGCATCGCGATGCAAAACACGATGCACAACAGCCATCTCCCCCCCCTGTCTCTCAACGAGCGCTCGAGAAGGCACGCTGCTCTGCCACGGGGCTGACTCTCGGCTGGCTCCCGGCTGTGGCTTCGCTAGGTCTGGGACGCCGACGGCTCTCGGTACGGGCTCGGGGCGGGGCTCCACGTCTGGGCGGACCACGCACACCTCCTCTCCACGCCGCCGGTGACCGTCGACGCCGGCTCGCCGTCTGGGGGCGTGCGCGGCAGGGCGGCCGACATGCGGGCTGTGCCCGCGCGCGTGCGTGTGGGCCGCAGCGCCAGCGGCGGAGGGGCGACGGGGCAGCGCGCGGTGGTCTGTTCGGCGGCCATGCCGCCGGAGGAGGCGCCGTCGGGCGGCGGCCGCTGGTGGGTGTGCTGAGAGAGCGCGTACCGTCCGGCGGCAGCTGCCGTCGCTGGTGCCCGCGCAGGCCGCAGCGGCCAGCGCGCGTTCTTTTTTTTCTCAACTTAAATCATGGGTGCTTGCATAAAAATGAAGCATAAAGTGCAAATATTCTTGAGGTGAGAATGAAGCCGGCGCGGCGCTCGCGCCTCGCGGCCGGCATGCTCTGCTCTCCTAAATAAATAAATAAAACGGACACCTCTACTAGGAGATGGGTAAAAAGGAACAGGTCCCCGCCCTTGCGATCTTTGTGCAGGGTTCTTTGTGGGTGTGGTCGGCGACTAGCCGGGGTCGTCCTCCCGATGGGGGATCTGCTCTCCTGCTCGCCGACGTCTTCGACTTTCGTGTTTCTTCTCTCGAGACGCGCAAGGCCCAGCCCCAGGCTGAAAACACACGGATCGGCCAACGAGCAACGTGGTCCCAGCGGAAGCCTCTTGAAGTGGCGGTCTCCCACCCACTGCACGCTCCAGAGGAATGGGCTCCAATCCGTCTCGCACCTTTCGTTCATGCCTGTTGAGCGTGCATTCCCGCAACCTACAGCGCAGGGCGTTCAGCCTCCGTCACGCACCACCCCAACCCGCGCGCAGACGGGCGCGTAACACACCTCGTGACCAGCGAGAGCTAGTAACAACAGCCCCAGGGCGGCAAGCGTCCAAGCTGTAGGCGTCTCCCCGAACGCCAAGAAGACCCACAGCGGCGAAAAGGCTGCCTGCGGTGTTGAGGGTTTCTTAGAGCGTAGGGAGTGGGCAGGGGCTTGACTCGGCCTCAAACGCGGTTCTCGCACCTCGCCGAGCATAATCAGCTCAACCTATCAGGAGCGAGAGAAATCGGGGTGGCCGGCGCCGCGATGCTTTCGTCCTAGCAGCCCATACCTCAGCCCCCTTGAGGTGTCGTGCGGCGTGAAACATAGAGACATCGAACGCGGTGGTCCCAGCCTTGCTGAGGATGAGCCATCCCCAAAAGCCAAGCTGAAGCCCGCCTGTCAAGTCGATTTCGGGCCCATCGCGGCGGTGAAGGGAAGCGTAGAAGAGGGCGCAGCTGCCGAGGGATGCGAAGAATCCGGTTGTGGTTAGGTCGGTCTCGGGCCATCTTGTCCCGCAGTAGCGCGCCCATGATGTGAGCGTGGCCATCGCAAATCCCGTCATGAAGGGGATCAGCAACAGTACTCGCTCCGAGCCGTCTGCAGCCTCCCAGCCATGCTCGAAAAGCCTCAAGAGGTCCGGTACCATCGCGACGAGGACGGAAATCAGGGCGACAATCATGGTCACGACGGTTCGTTGGGGTAGGTCGTCGTCCAAGAGCAGCTTGCCCTGAATGGCAGCCCAGACAGGGGAGAGCGAGATGAAGAGGAATGCCTTGGCTGGGTCGAGAAGCATTAGCGAGTAGTAGAAGCCAGACTGGGTGCAGATGCCTAGCGCAGAGGCAACCGCCAGACCGCAAGCTGATGAAGCAAGGGTGGAGAATAGCTTCGATACTCCGCCAGCTGTCACGATACCAAAAACGAGTGTGAGAGCGGCAGACACGATGAAGCGCCAGAACCCAATGGTCTCATCGGTGCCACCGTATTGCTCCTGAAAGCGAAGTGCCATAGCATCTGGCGTCCCCAAGAGCATTCCTCCGACTCCAATGGCCAGCCCGAGGGGCCGATTCGGTGCTGCGTGAGGTTCGATGATGACTGAGGTGCGCCTGCACGCCCTCAAGCTCTTCCGAGCGCCAGCCGCGCCGTTCTCCTTTGTGAGGGTTTCCATGCCGCGGCAAATGGGCGACCGACTCGATATTCGTAGGGACTCGAGCACGTGCTGATGCGTTGTGGGAGATGCGTTGGTTCTGCGCGAGGGCACTCTGGGACGCAAGCACGCACGTCGCAGCCGCAAGGCAGAAACTCGTTGCGATCGATTGGGATCCGCTGCGGATCCTCCAATCCCAGGCGTTCCTGTACGTACGTTCTCTCTCTCTTCTCTCTCCCTGTCGCTCTGCCTATGTCGTTCTCCTTCCTTCGCTGCAAAACATAAGTTTGCTGATCTCATATCAAGTAGGCCCGGCCTTGCTCTCGATATGGCGGTAAACATTGGCCGTGGAGCTGGCTATTCGTGGGAAGTCACGACCAGCTGGGTGGTCTACAGGGGGTGAACCCGCGCGCCCCATCCTCGAGATGGCTCAATCGACATATGCAAAGCTCCAGCTAGAGTAATACTTATGCTCGCTTCCGAGCTCGCTCAAAGCCTCAACAGCTCACACGCCCACGGCCACGCGTCTATAGGGCCTTTTTAGGGGCTTAGAGAACACAACACCCCTCTCCCTATTCTCCCGACCGTGTTTTGTTGATCAAAAGGACCGAGACGACTCATAACACGTCAGAACTCATACCTTGGGCCTTCGCGCTCACCCTCCCTGCTCCTCGACCTTCTTGGGCAGCAGCTGGTTCGACAGGTCCTCGCCGTGGCCCAGACTGCCGGAGGCTCCACCGCCCCAGCTCCAGACAGCGCCGTCGGCGGTGAGGGCGAGGCTGTGGTAGACTCCCGCCGAGACAGCGACGATGTGATGGCCAGGAAAGCCCTCGACCTTCTTGGGCAGCGGCTGGTACTGCGTGTCGCCGTGGCCCAGCTTGCCTAAGCCTCCACCGCCCCAGCTCCAGACGGCCTCGTCGGCGGTGATGGCGAGGCTGTGGGCAATTCCAGCCGACACAGCGACGACGCGCTGGCCAGCCAAGGCCTCGACCTTCTCGGGCAGCGGCTGGCTCTACCGGTCGCCGTGGCCCAACTGGCCGAAGGCTCCACTGCCCCAGCTCCAGACGCTGCCGTCGGCAGTGATGGCGAGGCTGTGAGCCCCTCCAGCCGCCACGGTGATGACGCGCTGGTCAGTCAAGGCCTCGACCTTCTTGGGCAGCAGCTGGTCCTGCTCGTCGCCGTGGCCCAGCTTGCCTTCCCATCCCCAGCCCCAGCTCCAGACGGCGCCGTCGGCGGTGAGGGCGAGGCTGTGGCGGGATCCAGCAGACACGGCAACGACGGACCGCCCCGCCAAGAACTCGACCTTCGTTGGCAGCAGCTGCCGCTGCTCGTCGCCGTGGCCCAAGTTGCCAAAGTCTCCAACGCCCCAGCTCCAGACAGCCCCGTCGGCGGTGATGGCGAGGCTGTGGCCAACTCCAGCCGACAAAGCGACGACGCGCTGTCCAGCAAAGGCCTCGAGCTTCTTGGGCTGCCACTGCTCCTGCGCGTCACCGTGGCCCAGCTGGCCCCAGGCTCCATGGCCCCAGCTCCAGACAGCGCCGTCGGCGGTCAGGGCGAGGCTATGGCCGACACCAGCCGACACGCTCACGACACGCTCACCCAGCGATGGGAGGCGGGTCGGCTTGTTGAGCCGCGTCACGCCCTCGCCGTGACCGAGTAGCCCTGGAAAGCCTGCCTCACTGCCGCACAATGAGAGCCGCCCCTCGCCGTCAATGAAGACGCTGTGCTGCTTTCCTGCTGCCGCCCTCGCAGGCGGGTTGGACTCGCACAGCAGCGCCGAATAGCACAGCCACCGCACAGCGCAGCTCTCACTCTCTGGCTGCGCCGGCAGCTCGAAGCCGCGCTCTTGCGCCCACAAGCGGATGCCCTGCTCCGCGAGCGAGTGAAAGAGGAGCGAGACGGCCGCGGCGCGAGCGATGTCGGCGGGGTCGCAGCGAGAGAGGGCGCGCTCGAGGAGCTCCCTGGGGAGGTCGAGGAGGCGGGCGGGCGGCGGCGTGCGTGGCGAGGGAGCGGCGGTGGCGGCGGAGGCGAGGCGGCGCGAGCGGCGGCGCGGCGGGGTGGACATCGCGAGAAAAGAAAAACGCCTGCCCCTACATTGCTGAGGACCTACCCAGTAGGAGGCCCGCGCCTGCCCCCGTGGCCGGGTGCAACCTGTCCTATACGAGAGGGGAATCCCTGGGACCCTGTCGTGTGGGTGAACCCTGCCCAGCCCCCCTCCGTGTCGCGATGCGCTCCCACCCGCTCCCGTTCCCCTGTGAGAGAGAGATGAGCTAGATTGGACGGACGGAAAACACCCCCCCTTTTTTGCCTGACCCTGGGCATGCCTCTCTGGGGGTGAGCTGGGCCGGCCGCCTCCGGGTCCGCAACTCGCACGGTGGGCTCGCGTCCGGGCGAGCATCCGAGGCCCGTGGTTGTCCTCTCGCTGGGCGCGACCGACATGGAGAGCCACTGCACACAGATCTGTGCTTTTGGCGCCTATTGCTCGCTCTCTGTGCAATCACAATGCCAGAGGCCGTGCTTGGAGAATGTGTCGCGGTGCTGCGGCGTCAGTGGATTGAACCGCGACGCAGGCTCCATCGGTGCGCTGCGGCGGCGCACCGGCCGCTCCATGCATGCTCTCCGGCGAGCCGTCGCAAACGCGCTTTTCCGTCCGTTTCATCGAGTTTGCCCGAGTGGTAAAATGCAATCGAATCTGCCCGAGTGGTCAAGTAAAACTTTGCCTTTCGTAAAAGTTGCCCGAGTGGTCGAGTGGTCAAGTAAAGCTTTGCCTCTCGTAAAAGTTGCCCGAGTGGTCTGTGGGGAAAAAACCAAAATCGAGACGGACTTCATGAACGGCCGGGCAATATGTCTTCCTTACTATTGTTAATTGATGCTTTTTGCACGGCTGAGCCCCCCCCCCCCTCCTTTCCTCCTCTCCCCTCCGTCCCAGCTCCACTCATCCCTCTCTCGCCCTCTCCTGCAGGTGCAGGGAAGATACGAAACGAAAATTGGTGGGCCTGCCCACCCCGGAGTGGTTCGACTCCACACAAACCCGAGACGGTGATGGGAGGCGTCGTACGATGATCTCAGGCCCAGTGAGGTAGTGCATCTGACTACCCCGGATCCTGCTGAACAAGCTCCTCTTGTAGCTCGATCGGTCACACCGCCATCGCCGTCGGGGAGAGGGGGGACGACACTGCTTCGGCGGCGTGCACCTCGATCCTGTACCGTGTTTGTTATGACCCCCCCCAATGAACACACCAGTGAGGGAGGGCGAGACGATCGAGGGGTCCCGTACCACGCGGAATCGGCCCTATCCAGTGCTCAAGTGCTCAAGAGAGAGATTTGTTTTGTTCCCCTGTGTCCCTGATCGTCCTTACAAGATCCTGCTCGTGCAGGTGGGGACCCTGTCCTTCTCCCACCCTCGTTTGGCGTGCCCGTTTTATTTATTTATTTATGGACCTAAGAGTACGAACAGGTTGGAGGCACGTGTTATGCAACGCGCATAAAAAGAAACGCGTCTGGACACATCTGCTTGCTTTCGCGGCGGCTCTTTGTAGCCCAACCCGGTGGCAAGAATCCTCGGAAGCGACCAGAGGAGGAGAACCCAAACCACATCAAAAAAGAAACGCAGCGCCGTGACATCTGCTTGCTTTCGCAGCGACTCTCTGCTGACCAAAGACAAGGTAGGGCGGCGTCTCTCTCCTGACCAACCCCAAGGTGCAGGACGGCTCATGGCGATGGAAATGGACCCCGAGGCCGGCGTTCGCCCGCTCGAACGCACCAGCAGCACGATCGCGAGTGCCACCAGCGTCGAGTGGTCCAGCCTCAGCGTGACGGTAAAGGGCAAGACCGTGCTCCAGCCGACAGACGGCATGCTCAGCTCGGGCGACATGCTCGCCGTGATGGGACCCTCGGGTTGTGGCAAGACTACTCTGCTCGATGCGGTGTCTGGCCGGACCAGATCGCACAAGCTCAGCGGCACCGTCTCCTTCAACGGCCACACGCAAGTCTCGTTCGCACAGCGCAGCCGCGTGCTCTCTTACGTTGGTCAAGAGGACTCGCTCCTCGGCGTATTCACCGTTGCAGAGTCGCTGCGATTCGCCGTCCGCTTCTACCACGGCGCGCTCCCAGCTCAAATGCCGCGTCCCTGTCGCCACGCTCATCCAGAGCTCACCACCACCCCCATTGCGCAGGCTACGGCGCCAGCGCCGAGGAGACGCGCGCACTCGAGGAGGAGACGCTGAGGCTCGTCGGCCTCGAGTCGTGCCGCGACACCATCGTCGGCGACATCTTCCGCAAGGGACTGAGCGGGGGGCAGCGGCGCCGTGGCTCGCTGGTGGAGCTGGTCATGTCCAGGACACGTCCACGACACTTCCGAGACGTCCCACAGGCGCCGCCTCTCGCTGGCGGTGGAGCTGGTCAAGCGGCCCGCCATCCTCCTCCTCGACGAGCCCACGTCAGGCCTCGACTCGGCCTCCGCCTTTGGCGTGATGCAGCGGCTCAAGGCGATGGCGCGCGCCGGGCACGCCATTGCGCTCACCATCCACCAGCCGAGCAGCGAGCTCTGGGCCCTCTTTGACAACGTCCTGCTGCTCTCGGGCGGCCACACCGCCCTTCGGCGGCGAGGAGAGACCGCCAATCAATGACGGAGCGGCTTGAATTGTGTGATTAGGCGGCCACGCTCTGTGGCAAGGCATCTTCACACGGAGACTCGCGGGGAGCCTTCTCGGAACCTTCCCGCAGGCGGCCACACCGTCTTCTACGGCAAGGCCGCCGAGATCCCCTCCTACCTTGCCGCTCACGGCCACGCGTGTCCGCCGATGTACAACCCGGCCGACTTCATGCTCCAGCTGGTCAACTCGGACTTCCCCGTGAACTTCAGACTGTGAAGAGCGTCTCTTCACACCTCGAGCTGTGAACAGGTCAACTCGGACTTCCCCGAGCGCTACGACGCGGCGCTCGTGCTCAAGTACGGCGACAGCGCAGAGCGCGCCACGGTCGTCGCGAAGGTCGCCGAGGCGATGGCAAGCAGCAAGACTGTGAACAGCGCCTCTTCACACCTCAAGCTGTGAATAGGTCGCCGAGGCGATGGCAGGCAGCAAGAAGGCGCCGGCCGGCAGCTCGAAGGTGCCCTCGCTCAGCTCCTTCGTGGCGTCATTAGCGGTCATGACTCGTCAAGTGAGTGCTAACAGGTGTCCCCGCTCAGCTCCTTCTTGACGCTCTGCCACCGCTTCAGCCTCAACAACGCCAAGAATCCGGGCACTGCCGGGCGCGACTCGTCGTCACTCATCGACTTTCCGTTCACTCGTACTGATTTCGTGCAATAGGCATCTACTGGGTGCGGCTCGTCATGTACGTCATGCTCTGCTTGATGATCGGCCTGATGTACATCGGCCTCGGCGACGAGCACGACTGCGCGCCGTCTCAACTCGAGATGACTCGAGACGACCCGAGACGACCCCGAGATTAGGCGACGAGTACGACTACTCGTCCATCAACTCGCGCACCTCGATGCTCTTCTACATCGCCGCCTTTCTCGTCTTCATGTCGGTCGCCGTCCTCCCCTTCTTCATGATGGAGCGCTCCTCGTTCCTTCGCGAGCGATCCAACGGCGCCTACGGCGTCGTCTCTTGGGTCTCGGCCAACTTCCTCTGCTCGCTGCCCGGCCTCGCCCTCATCTCGATCCTGTCGACGGCGTGCGTGGTGCCGCTGGCCGGCTTGAACGGCTTCGGCACCTTCTTCGCCGCGCTCTTCTGCTCGCTCGTCGCCGCCGAGGGGTTCATGTGCCTCGTTGGCGCGCGGCTTCTGTTTGCCTGCTCTGTTGACGCCGGGCGGTGCTGCCTGTTACCTCGGCACCAACACACATAGGCGCGCTGGTGCCGCATTACATCATCGGCATCGCTCTCGGCGCGGGCGTCTATGGCTTCTTCATGCTGTGCGAGGGCGCCTTCAAGGTCACGTCGCTTGTGCTAGTCGCTCGGGCGTGTGTGTGTGTGGGGGGGGGCGATCTTTGGAACTGGGGTTGCTATCGACTCCTGCTAGGTCAAGGACGACATCCCGCCCTGGTTCATTTGGGTGTACCACATCGGCTTCCACTCGTACTCGTACCGCGTCTTCATGTACAACGAGTTCGAGCCGATCAAGGAGTTCGACGACAGCGCGCCCTTTGCCTCCGGGCACGAGCTGCTCAAGTTCTACTCCTTCGACAAGGTGGACGTCGGTCGCGACCTCGGCGCCCTCATTGGCTTTGGCCTCTTCTTCCAAGCCTGCTTCGCCCTGGTGCTTCACTTCTTCCACACCGGCCGCCGGTAAGCCGGTTGATCAAGGTTGCACCGAAGAGCTCACGCTCGCGCAGAGAGAGCGCGAGATTGTACATCGGCGTTCGGCTCTCGGCCAGCATATCTCTCGCCTCGGGCTGCCGGGCTGGATTCTTGGCAGGGGCTGCACCGAGCGGGTGTCTATTATAAATTTCTATTTGCAGCCCCGCAAAGCCAGCGACGTACCGCCTGATACCCATTTCTCGCGCGTACGCGTTTTTTATCCGCCATACGATGTCTAGCCTAGCGCGTAATTTACTTTTCCTCGCGCCAGTCCCGTGCCTAGCGTCGTGCGAGAAATTGCTGAATTGTTTTTCGGTGGGTTCGGGAAGGGGGTTGGTTGGCGAGATCCTCTGGATGGCGGCGAACGTGCTGCAGAACAAGCTGACGCGGGCCCAGCACCTCGATGAGGTGACTTGGCCACCAAGCGCTGGCTGGGGCTGCAGAAGCAGCGTATCTCAGTCGTTCTTCACACGGCAATCGCAGAGCAGATTGTGAATGAGCTTGCCTGTGGCGGGGGCGGTCGAGTGCACGGAGCTAAGTGCCTCGCCGTCCTCGCAGGAGTCGTTTAGGCGGCTCCCGTGGTGTACCTGTGTTAGTGCCAGTGCGCGCCAGTCCCGTGCCCAGTGTCGTGCGAGAGAGGCTTGAAAATTCTTTTCTTCGCGATGTCCACCCCGCCGCGCCGCCGCTCGCGCACCCTCGCCTCCGCCGCCGCCGCCGCTCCCTCGCCAGACGCGCCGCCGCCCGCCCGCCTCCTCGACCTCCCCAGGGAGCTCCTCGAGCGCGCCCTCTCTCGCTGCGACAGCCCCGTCGACATCGCTCGCGCCGCGGCCGTCTCGCTGCTCTTTCACTCGCTCGCGCGGAGCAGGGCATCCGCTTGTGGGCGCAAGAGCGCGGCTTCGAGCTGCCAGCGCAGCCAGAGGACGAGAGCTGCGCCGTGCGGTGGCTGTGCTATTCTGCGCTGCTGCGCGAGTCCAACCTGCCGGCGAGGGCAGCGGCCGACAGCACAGCGTCTTCATTGACGGCGAGGGGCGGCTCTCGTCGTGCGGCTCTGCGCCGTGGTTCAGCCCAGGGCTACTCGGCCACGGCGAGGGCGTGACGGGGCTCAACACACCGACCCGCCTCTCCTCTACGCTGGGCGACGAGCGTGCCGTGAGCGTGTCGGCTGGAGACTGCCACAACCTCGCAATCACCGCCGACGGCGCCGTCTGGAGCTGGGGCGGTGGAGGTGGGGGACAGTTGGGCCACGGCGACGGGGGGATCCAGCTGCAGCCGAAGAAGATGGAGGCCTTGGCGGGCCGGCGCGTCGTCGCTGTGTCGGCTGGACTCCACCACAGCCTCGCCCTCACCAGCAGCGGCGCCGTCTGGAGCTGGGGCTATGGAGGTGATGGCCGATTGGGCCACGGCGACGCGCAGGACCAGCTGCTGCCAAAGAAGGTTGAGGCCTTCGCCGGGCAGCGTGTCGTCGCTGTGTCGGCTGGAGCGTACCACAGCCTCGCCCTCGCCGCCGACGGCAGCGTCTGGAGTTGGGGCGATGGATACTTTGGCCGGCTGGGCCACGGCGACGGGCAGTCCCAGCTGCTGCCGAAGAAGGTCGAGGCGTTGGGGGGGCAGCGCGTCGTCGCCGTGTTGGCTGGAGGATTCCACAGCCTCGCCGTCGCCGCCGACGGCGCCGTCTGGAGCTGGGGCTTGGGAGGCGACGGCCGGTTGGGCCACGGCGACGGGCAGAACCAGCTGCTGCCGAAGAAGGTCGAGGCCTTGGCTGGGCGGCGCGTCATCGCTGTGTCTGCTGGAGCCGGCCACAACCTCGCCCTCACCGCCGACGGCACCGTCCTGAGCTGGGGCAATGGAGCCTATGGCAAGCTGGGCCACGGCGACGCGCAGGAGCAACCGCTGCCCAAGAAGATCGAGGCCTTCGCTGGTCAGTGCGTCGTCGCTGTCTCGGCTGAGGCCATGCACAGCCTCGCCGTCACCGCCAGCGGCGCCGTCCTTTCGTGGGGTCAGGGCGCCCACGGCTGCCTAGGCCATGGGGAGGACCTGTCGAACCAGTTGGTGCCCAAGAAGGTCGAGGAGTGGGCGCCGGGGCAGTGATGAGAAGGGCGAAAAGGGTGCAAGCCTCTGTGTTACCGCGCGTGCCTGTTCGCCACACTGGCGCGCTAACAAAAAGAATTACGTGCCCCCCCACGCTCCACGCTCCACCACAGCGAGCCAGCTGGCTCGCTCCCGCTGCTCGCGCCACTTGCGCCCACACCACCCCAGCCTCGCAGCGGCCTCTGGCTCCTCCAGCCTCTCCCAGCGTCATGTCCAAGGACCGGCGCGGCGGCAATAAGAACCGGACCGGCGGCCCGAAGAAGGCAAAGAAGCGGGCCGGCAAGAGCATGCGCGTGGAGAAGGCGCGTGACAAGAGCCGGAAGCGCGTCGCCGCGCTCAAGGCGCAGCAGCCGACCCGCTCCGCCTTTGAGCGCGAGGAGGTGGAGACCGACCAGCCGCGCGAGGCGACCGTCGGGACCGCAGTCGTCCTCGCGCACGGCGCGGGCGGCTCGTCCTCTCACGCGTCGATGCGAGCCTGGCGGGAGCGGCTCGCACCGTGGTGCGACGCGGTCCTCGCCTTCGACTTCCCGCGGCCGTCGACCGACTTTGCCCGCCTCGTCGAGGCGTACGCCGCCGAGGCGGCCGCCGCCGTCGCCGCAGGCCACCAGCGCGTTGTGCTTGTTGGAGCTGGGCTGGGGGCGCGGGTGGCGCTTCACTTGGTGACCGGGCTGCTGGCGGAAGGAGAGACGGGCGCAGGCGGGGAGGGGCGCGCGGGCGCGGAGCCGCGGCAACTGCCTTGTCCCTCGGACGCTGCTGCAGACGCCGCTGCAGACGCCGCAGACGCCGCTGCAGACGCCGCTGCAGACGCCGCTGCAGACGCTGCTGCAGACGTGTTGCCTCCGCACGTTCGGCGGGCGATCTGCGGCGTTGTGGCGCTCGGCTACCCGCTGCTGCGGCGGGCGGCGGGCGGCGGGGCATACGAGGTCCGCGAACCCGCCCGATTGATTCGTGACTAGGAATGGAACACACACCTCGATCACGAACTGCGTTGTAGCAGGTCCGCGACGCTCCGATCCGCGCGCTGGGCGGCAAGTCGCCCCCTCTCCTGCTCGTATGCGGCAGCTCGGACGTCCCGCACCCGCGGCCCTGCTTGAAGGACCGAGGGGCGTCAGGCCGTGCTCCCGCGGAGCCGTAGGCGACGCGGACCCGCACTGCGACCTCGGTGCGGTGCGGGCGGCGAGCGAGGCGGCGGTTGCGCGCGGGGGCGAGGTGGCCGTGCACGTGGTGCGCGGCGGCGATGCGAAGCTGGCCTCAAAGCTCGCGACGCCCGCGTCCGAGGAGGCGCTCGACGAGGCGATCGCGGCGGCCGTGCGGGGGGCGGACGTGGGAAGGGGGGGCGGCGGCTCGTGAATTCATTGTGCTGGAGAAGCGTTGTGACCGTCCGTCGGGTGTCCCGGTAAACCCACCTACCCAGATAATAAGAGCACCAGATCTCACGGGTTGGCCGTTGCACACACAAGTCCCCGACAATGTGTGCGTGATAAAAAAACGATAAACGTCCGCCACTTGCGGCCGCGCGAGGAGGGCGGCGACCTCGACCGACTATGGAGGACCCGTCGCCAGACGACGCAGGGCAGAAGACGGTGAGGCGGAGCAGACGCGCAGGGCGAGACGAGGGAGGGAGCAGGACTTTGCGGAGATCAGCAGGAGGATGTACGAAGAGATTAGGAGCAGCAGGGACCCGAGGGACCATGTGGAAGACGGCTAGTGCTAGTCCCCCATCGGGAGGACGACCCCGGCTAGTCGCCGACCACACCCACAAAGAACCCTGCACAAAGATCGCAAGGGCGGGGGCCTGTTCCTTTTTACCCATCTCACAGTAGAGAGGTGTCCGTTTTTATTTATTTATTTGCCGCGCCTTGCTTCGGCACCACCGCGAGCGGGACGCGCCACGCGCGAGACCAGTCTTGAGCAGTGTCAGTGAGGTCACCGCTGGCAGTCACACCAGTCCCCCCCCCCCCCCAACACACACACACACACACTTCTCACAGTTGCCGCTCTACTCATCAACATCATGGTCGCTCCACTCTTCGCTCATCCGCGTCGGGAGGCAGACCCGCTCTCGCAAGCTCAGCACGGATCTCGTCGACGCCTGCGTCGTGGGAGAGCTGGTACCATTCTGCCGACACGAAATGCACGTCCCCGCCGTTGAAACCAGCTTGTATAAACGTCTCACGCGCCTCTGCTTTGCTTGTCTCCACGAGGGTAGGCAGGTGCTGGCCACGGTGATCCCGTCTGAGCCGCTGGATCTGCTCGTCGAGCTTGGTGATGACGATTATTGGCTGGTGGCCGCTATCTTTGATTCGCTGCAACGCCTTCTGCAGCTCCGCGAGGCTGAGTGTCTCGAAGGTGGCGACGACGATGGGCACATCGCACTTGCGCAGGTGGCGCTCCGCAATGTCTCGTCGACTCTCATCGGCCCCGAGCCCAGGAGCGTCGATGATGTTGTACGGCTGGCGCTGCACACGCAGCGCTCCGTCGTCATCCTCGCCGGCATCGACCTTGACCGAGATGTGATCAACAACGCTGGCGAGGGGTTTGACGCTCTTGGCGGGGAGACCGCCGCCATCTGCGCGAGTCCACGCGCTGACCTCCTCCTCTGAAAGTGGCAGCGTCGGAGGCGACTCCTGCTCGCTCCCTTCCGGCCAAAGCGTGCAGCCAGCGGCGACGTATTCCCTGGCGAAGGCGATGGTCTTCTCGTCGAGGAAGTCGCGTGCCTTCTCCGGGAGCAAGTCGCGCAGCGTCGAGTCCGATTCAGCGACGGCGCTCCAGTGGAAATGCACGTCTGCGCCCTTGGTGCCGCCGCCGACGTCGATTTTGATAAGGTGCGCAGTGCACTCCTTCGAGGAGATGGGCAGCATGTGCTCCAGCGACGGGTAGCCCGTCTTCAGCAGGCTGCTCTTGCCAGCGTTATACACACCGTAGACCATGAGCTCAAACCTCTCGTTCACCAGCGCGCGCTCCCGGCTGCGAAGCTCGCTCAGAACGCGGGCGGGTTCTGAGTCCACCGCGTCGGCCGAGCAGCAGTGCTCAATCGCCACCTCGGCCACCGACATTGCGCCACGAACGAGTCGCAGGAGGCAGTCATGTTCGTGGCTCTTCGCCGATCGAGCGTCAAGCACCTCGATGCGGTCGGCGGCGCGCTGCATGCTGTGCAGAAGTAAGAGCTGCCACGGATGGCCGTTGCGAAGCAGCCGGCTTTGGGCCGCGTGCTCCCAGACCCAGCGCGCCGCCTTGATGAGCTTCGCGGCATCCTCCGTGACGAGCTCGCACGCGCCAACAAGGAGGGCGGCGGCAGCGTCACAGAGCCAGTCGCCAGAGCGTATGGGCTCAGGCAGGGCGGCTGGTCCAGAGCATGTTAGCAGGTCACGCACTACCATCCTCGATCGCCGTGCAAAGCTCGCTTCCGAGCTCTCACGCCGCGCGTAGGGCCCTTAGGGGCCTAGAGAACACCCCCCTCTCTCTTTTCTCCCAGTAAGCTAAAAGTACTACTTACTAGACAAGAAGCCCTTCCGTGGTAGAAAGAAGAAAAAGACAAAAAAGAAAAGCTCGCTGCCCCCATCCGCTGCCCCCATCTCGCTGCCTGTTCAAACGCAGAGACTCTGCTGCAGACTGAGAGCTGACTCCTCCGCCGAGAGCCCGTCGAGCGGCGACAGCGACACGGAGGCGTCGCGCTCCAGTGCGAGGGCAGCGCGCGCCACGAGCGGGCCGAGCGCCGGCCCGAGCGCCTCCGGGACGAGGCCGCCGCGCGCCGCCGCGGGGCCGTCGCGGGCCGTGAGCCTCCCGCCCTCCGCACGCGAGGTTGCGGCGATGGCGGAGGCGGCTTGGTCGTAGACAGACGTGAAGTGGGCCGGGGAGGCCGCGGGGGCGGCGGCCGGGTTGGTAGCTGGGGCGGCCGCGGTGGCGGCGGGGATGGCGGCCGGAGCCGGCAGCACCGTCGGCTCTAAAGCGGAGCACATGGCAGACTGCAGCTGCGCGTCCGTCCCTTGCGCCGCGGGCGTACCGCCGGCATCGGCGCCGCCTGCCGTGGCTGCGGCGCCGCCGTCTCGGAGGAGCAGGTTGGACCAGCGTTGCTGCATGTTGGAGCGCGCCTGGTGGGAAGGGAAGGGAAGGTCAGCTTCTCCACACGCAGAGAGTGGTGGGTCAAGGGCCGGGTAACCCTCTCGCATCTCCACACCCGGACAGGCAAGGAGCCCGGTGGGTGGCAGTTGGGGGGTGATATGCAGCTGGAGGGCGGGGGGGTGAGGGGGGCTTGCCGCGGAGAGTGGAGGAAACTACGGGCGACGGCGGCGGTGGCGGCGGGGGTGGAGGGCTGCTAGGATGGGCTGGCGCCACCTCCTCCGCAAACTGGACGATCGCGAGCGGCAGCTCTTGCGTGTCGTGCGACGAGGGCAGGTCGGAGGGCCCCGTCCTGCAGTGTGCTCGGAGCACACCGACGTTAGGGCGGGAGTGCGGTCTCGCGGAGTGTGCTCGGAGCACCGCGTGAGTACACGGGCTGTGAGCACAGCGTACACGCCGGAATACGGCGGATAACGGCGGAGTACGGTGTGCGTGACCTCTCGAGTGCGCTAGTCGGGATGCAAAGACAATCTGCAGCATCTAGGGACAGACTGGGCACGGGACTGGCGCGCACTGGCACCGACAGCTTCTAGGATCTCCGACCACGGCCATGCCATCGCCGCCGGCCGAGGAAGAGGACTGGCCGGCCGATGCGGGAGCGGGCGAAGCTGAGCTGCGCGAGGAAGCGGAGGAGGAGGAGGAGGGTCGAGGCAGGCGGGGAGAGGGGCGGGGGGGGGAGAGGGGGGGGGGGGGCGAGGGCACGGGCCAAGGGCCCAGGGGGCGCGAGCAGCTGCGAAGCAAAAAGGGGGGGGCGGGGGCGGGAGGGGGGTCGGGCGGTACCTGCACCTGTCCCCGTCCAGGCCGCGGGCCGTGCCGCATGTGCGAGGGGCGCCGCCGACGCGCCCAGCACATGCGACGCGAGCAGCCGCCGCGAAGGCCGCGCCTTGTGCGGGAGGGGCCGCAAGGGTGCGCGGGCAGAGCAGCAGCCGTTGGGAGGGGCCGCAAGTGAACAGGGTTGGAAGGGTCGAGCGTCATGTCGGAGTGCGGGCTCGTGAGATGCCTGCTCTCCGTCGTGCGTGGCCGCTGCGGCGAGCAGGGCGGGCCAAGGTATGGCCGGCGAGGTCGGGATGAGCGTGCCTCGCACCTTGGGCGTGGATAGGGGTCAGATCTTTGGATTGAGGTTGCTGCTACTCCTTCTATCGCACCTTGAAGTGGACCGATTGGCAGCCGGCGGGGAGCGGGAGCCGCGAGAGGCCGGGCAGGCACTGCGGCGTCCGCTCGCGCAGGATCACGAGCGGCGGCCCGTCGCATCCCATCGTTTGGTTGACGATGCGGTGTGCCGGCCAGGCGGAGGAGGAGAAGAGGCCGCCGTCCGAGACATTCCACGCTCCGCCACTCTGCCGGTTCTTCTGGCTGGCCGCCTCCGCAGTGACGGCCGCCCAGATGCGGTCCGCAGGGATCGAGAGGCCGCGGTTTCGGCAGGCGGCGCAGAAGTGCTCTCGAAAGGCACCGCTCTGCGGCTCTACCGGCTCGCAGGCGCTGCCGGAGAACTCGTGGCCCCAGCACTGCTTCGAGGGGCGCTGTCGCTTGCGGGAGACTGCCTCGGCGCCAGCTCCCATTTCATGCGAGGCGGGAGGGACGCCGCCAGCCCCCGTGTCGTGCAAGGCGGGAGGGCCACCGCCAGCGCCCATTTCGTCCGGCCTCCCCATCAAGTGTGGACCAGTTGGTCTGTAAGGCAGCCCACGTGAGGGAAACTGCACCCCTCTGGGACGTACCTGGGACGTACGGACACCCGACGCCAAAAGCGGCGGTTCTGTTTTTCTTTTGAGCTTAGCCTTCGATGTTATGAAAACAAACGCAAGAGACATCCCGCACACCCGCCGCCCCCGCGCGCGCCCCACCCCTGACAGTTTGGGACGGCAACAGAACGAGTATGTTGAGTCCTGGCTCAACAACGCAGAGAGAAATGAAAGCCGTCCGGCTCACAAGTCCGGCTCACGCGCCCCGACTGACCGATCTACCGCACTGATCACTTCTGCCCCCTCGCTCCCAACCCATCCACCTCGCCTCGGGCCGCGCCGCGCAATCTCGGGCGATCTCGCGCTATCTCGGGCGATCTCGGGGCCGCGCCGCGCTATCTCGGGCGATCTCGGAGCACGCACACACACACACACACACACACACACACACACACACACACACACACACACGCCGCCGCCGCGCGAGCGCCGCGCAGCGGCACACCTGCTCAAAAAGCGGACTGGTCGGCAGGTTTAGGGAAGGAGGCGACGCAGCAGGCGTCCTCCCCCCCGGGGCAGGCGCGCGGCTCGCGCGCCGCCCCACCCACGCCGGCCCGCGAGGGCCGGTCGTCCATCGCCATGTCCCGGGACGTCCAGCGTGGACATGTCCCGGGGGAAGCTGTGACTAAGGGCACCCCGTTCCTCCTATCCCCGCACTCCCTCAGAAGAGGGCTTCCCGCACCTTTTGCCGCCGCGCGCTATCGCCGCGCCGGGTGGCTCCGGGTTCGAATCGCGGCCTTCGCGGAGCGAACGCGGCGACCTTGGCGCGCCTCGCGCACGTGCGCGCCCGCGACAAGACGAGACGAGACGAGAAGAGAAGGAGAAGGATGTTGATGTTTTGCCGCAGCGGCCGCGCCGCGAGCTCGCCTCCGTTTTGGCGCCGACGCAGCGCCGCGCCCCGCCGCGCGAGATGGCGCCGCCGCGGGGTCGGCGCCGCGATCAGCCGCGCGCCAGCAGCGGGCGGTGCAGCGCGGCCGCCATGCGGTGCGACGTGCCCGCCGATGTTTTCTTTTTCATATAAAGCCGTTTCCCCGGGCCAGTCCAGCACGGGGGAGTTGGACTTGTGCGCCGGACCACCCACGGTCCTTTCTCTGCGTTCTTGCACATGGAGCGCTGGAGTGCAAGATACCTTGCCGCCGTCCCAAACTGTCGCTTTCTCCCGGGCGGGGGCGGGGGCGACGGGTGTGCGGTGACGTCTAATGGTCCTTCCCGTGTGTGTGCCAGTCCGCGCCAGTCCGCGCCCTTGTCGTGCCAGTGTGCTGTGAGAGAGGCTTGTTCTTCCCGGAAGTCTTAATTTCTCGGGATTGCTGAAGCCGTTTGGAACCAGACTAGATTTGAGAGCAGCACAATTGAATTCAATCTAGCAGTTCATCCCGAAAAAAGAAAACCCGCCGTTCATCGGTCAGAAGCAGGCCATCGGTCAGAGAGAGGAGATAATGAGCGCCCACACCCTGTCGAGCCTTCCGCCGGGTTGGAGCTTCGAGCTGCGGCAACGACAGGGCCTGACTCGAGCGTACAATGTTTTCCACGGCCCGGACGGGCATATCGCCAAATCCGTTCCAGAGGCGTGGCGCAAGCACCGTGGCGAATCGGAGGCCGTGTTCCGAGAGAGCAGCCTCGCGCCGGCGCCGGAGAGTGCGGGAGCGTTCGGGCGAGCCCTCTGCCCGACGGTTCCGTGGCGGTACGAGCCGCCGGATAGCACCTTCTGCCAGCGAGCTTTTGCAGACGAGTGTGCGAAAGCAGCCGCTAAGGCAGCAGCTGCCGCTGCCGCGGCGCCCTCGGCGGCGGCGGCCGACGCGGCGGCGGCGCTGGCAGCGAATGTGGCGCGAGCCGCAAAAGAGGTGGCGGCGGACACGGCGGCAAGTGCGGAGGACGCGGCGGCGGCGGCGAAGGCCGAGACCGCGGCGGCGGCCGAGGCGGCGGCCAAGGCGGCCAAGGCGGCAGCAGCTCATCAGACCGAGGAGGCGGCCGGCGAGGATGCCGAGGCGCCCGTGCGGCACCAGGCTTCGTTTTGGTCCGCGGAGGAGATTTGTTCAAGTTCTACTTCTCCACTCATCTACCGCTGCTGCAGCACTTCACACTCATCTACCGCCGCTGCACCACTTCACACTCATCTACCGCTGCAGCACTGCTTCTCCACTCATCTACCGCTGCAGCACTACCACATCACTGGAGCCCTGCCCACCAGGAAGGTGGCCCCTAGTCAGCCACCTGTCCCCAGATCTGTCCCCAGATCTGACCTCGTCCCCCACGCCCAAGGTCCGCGGAGGAGGATGCCGCTTTGCTGGAGCTCGCCGACTTCGGAGTAGGCGAGCTGTGCGCAGCGTCTCTTCACACCTCCAGCTGTGAACAGGAGCTCGCCCGCGCGAGCGGCGCCGCAGGCCCGGCGGCGGCAGGAGACCGCGAGAGCAGGTGTGTGCGGGCGGGCGGCGAGAGTGAGCCTCGACGAGACGCGGTCAAGGCAACGCATCTATCTGATCGTGATGCACTCGTCCTCCTCAGGCGGGCGGCCGGCCGCGAGTCAGAGCGCGCTCCCCTGCCTCAGCAGCCGACGGGTGAGTTGACCGGCGGAGGGACGAGTGATCAGGCTGGGCGGCGGTCGCGAGTCTGCGAGCCCCGAGTGAGTTGCCGTCGAGTGCAGTGCGCCCTTTCCTTCTTCACCAGGTGGGCGTGCAGCCCTCTCAGTCACTCTGCATCGCTTGTTCCTGCCCATCGTAGAATGGAAGTAGGTAGTAGCCCGTCGCTGCCCCTCACACAGTCCCTTCTCCACCAGGTGGGCTGCTCCTCCCCCCCTATCTCCCAATGTCTCCACCCATATCTCCCCATGTCTCCACCCATATCTCCCCATGTCTCCACCCATATCTCCCCATGTCTCCACCCATATCTCCCCCACATCTCTCCCCGGAACCATATACCTTCTTCGCCAGGTGGGCGGCGGTCGCGAGCCAGCTGCGCGGGCGGTCGGAGCACTCCGTGCGCAACCGCTTCCATCGGCTGCAGCGGCGCAAGGCGAGGGCCGGTGCGAGGGGGCGGCCGGAGGAGGAGGGGGAGGCGCGCGCAGAGGGCGGCGGCGGCGCGGCGGCGGGGCGTTGCGTCGAGACGGCGCGGGTTGTGGTCGCACTGATCTGGGACGGCGAGGGTCTAGCCGAGATCTAGCCGAGATGCAGCCGAGATCTAGCCGAGATGCAGCCGAGGTCTAGCCGAGGTGCGCCGAGGTGCAGCCGAGATCCACCCGAAGGTGCAGCCGCGGTTCTCAGCGTGCCGCCGGGGGGGGGCGCACACTCCCCCGATCACTCTCCCCAGATCACTCTCCCCCGATCACACTCCCCAGATCACTCTCCCCAGATCACTCTCCCCCGCGCGTAGGTGCGCACGTGCGACCTCCCCCAGATCATACCTCCCCCATACCTCCCCCACAGATCATACCTCCCTCCCCCAATATCTCTCCCATCTCTCCCCGTCCCTCCCCATGCCTCCCCAATCTCCCCCATACCTCTTCCCCCGCGCAGGGGCGGCCGTGCGCCTCTCGCTGCGCGCAGCTCCTCCCTCCCCAACCTCGCCGAATCTCGGGCAATCTCGGGCAATCTCGGGCGCCCCCTCTTCCGTGGCCCGGAGAAGCGCGCGCGGCGCTGCGGCGGCGGCGGCGGCGGCGGCGGCGGAGGAGGGGGAGGAGGAGGAGGAGGGGGAGGAGGGGGGCGGGGAGGAGGAGGGGCGCGAGGGGCGCGAGGGGGCGGCTGGGGAGGCGGCAGCTCGCTGTGCGGGTCGGCCTCCGAGGAGGGGCATATCTCCCCAGATCTCCCCGGATCTCCCCAGATCTCGCCACAGCCGGCCTCCGAGGAGGGGCGAGGCGCTCTAGAAGGATTATCTAGAAGGCGGCGAGACGTATCTAGACGGGCTCTAGTCCACCAGTCCAGCGCTCGAGAGGACACGCTCTCCGCCGTGTTCGGCCGCCTTCCTGCGGCCCTCAGTTCAGCTCGCAGCCCCCCCTCGTACCCACTACGGGCTCCGCGTCATCCTCCGACAGCGCAGCGCTCACTGCCTCCTCCTTCTTCTGGCGGATCACGTACGGGCGCGAACGCTTGTTCGGATAGGAAAAGATGGGGGGGGGGGGGGAATCCTCATTCCCACTTAC
>NW_005201154.1:272387-292645 GCF_000372725.1 Emiliania huxleyi CCMP1516 | reverse complement strand
GGGGCCTTCGCCGCCGGCTGGCGGGTGCGGGAGGCGTACCTGGGCGCGAGCAAGCACGGCAACTGGAGGCGAGATCACCCGAGGACACCCGAGGACACCCGAGATCACCCGAGATCACCCGAGATCACCCGAGATCACACGCGATCACACGCGATCACCCGAGACCCTCCGAGATGACCCGAGATGCCCCGAGATGCCCCGAGATGCCCCGAGATGCCCCGAGATGCCCCGAGATGCCCCGGCGCGAGCAAGCGTGGCAGCCGATCGCCCTCCGCCGCCGCCATCTCTGGTCTCGGCCATCTCTCGGCTACGTCTCGGCTGTATTGCAATAGGTACGTGGACCCGGGGGGAAGAGGCCACCGCACGCGCGGCGAGGCGGCCGCAGCGTGGAAGGAGGAGGAGGGCGAGGAGGAGGGCGAGGGGGAGGAGGAGGAGGGCGAGGGCGAGGGGGAGGAGGAGGAGGGCGAGGGCGAGGAGGAGGAGGGCGAGGGCGAGGGCGAGGGCGAGGGCGAGGGCGAGGGGGAGGGCGAGGGGGAGGGCGAGGGCGAGGAGCCGCCTCTGGAGTGCGACAGCGCGGCCGTGGACCGCAAGCTTTGGGACGGCGCGTTTGCCGCCGGGTGGCGTGTGCGCGCGCCCTCCCAGGCCGCCCTCAAGCACGGGCACTGGCGCTACGTCGGCCCAACAGGAGACGTTCACACCACGCGCGGCTCGGCGGCGGCGGCGGCGGCGGCGGGAGCCGCGGCGGCGGCGGCGGCGGCGGCGGCGGCCGCAAAGTGCCATGCGTGCCAGGGAAGGCACCGCGCGCACACCTGCGGGCGAGCACTAGCGGCGGTCGCCGGCGGGCCCTCTGCGCGCGCCGCCGCTTCGCCGAGCAGCAGCTCTGCGCCGGAGGTTGAGGCAAAGGTTGGGAAGGTGGCGCCGGGGCGGAGTGGTACAGTGCCTCGAGTCTTCGCGGGGAGGGGGCCGAAGCTCTGCGGCACTGGAGGCTGCGTGAGGCCCGACGGGCACGCTGGCTTGTGCGAGGTGGCGGTGCGCGAGCGAGGCTCGCGGCACGCGCCGCTCAAGCGCAAGATCGGCGACGCGAAGTAGAGTGCGCGGTGAGCGGGCGACACCCGTCACCCCCAGCCGTCGGATGAGATCTTCATCGGGCTACAAGCCCTAACCCTGGGGGATGCGCGGTCGCAGGGCCATAACACGGGAGGGAAGGGGTCGCTATGACTCCCCTGCATTCTGCAACGATGGATCTCACAGATAGTTCGGAGGAAACAAGAGTTTTTCTGTTAAGTATTTCGATTTTGTTTTTGAATTTATCGATGACTCTGCAGCCACATCTGTACTTGGTTGCACTAACAGAGAATTTTTACAAGAAACCAAGGTGGGACTGGCGCGCACTGGCAAGGTACACTGTATGCTGCAGCCTGCACGCACCTCTCCGCCGAGGCCGAGCTCTGAGTCATCAGATTCTCTCGTAACGAGTCAGCCGACCAAGAGCGGCCGCACATTGCTCGGTACCTCCCCTGCACATCTAAAGCCATCCCTGCTGCTAGGGGGGGGGGGGGGGGTCTGACCCTCCCAGCAGCAGAGCGCACGGACCCAGCTCTCCCGCCTCTTCGCCGCCGCCCCCCCCTCCACCCTCGGCTCGTGTCTGAGCGGTACGCTCGAGGCGGTTGTGTTCACCGCGCCTTAACCGCATTGCGAGCACCCCGAACGCCTCAGGCGCTCGCGATTTACTGGGGCCGCACGGTGCAGCCGAGTGAGTACTCGTGGCTGACCCACCAACCTCTCTTCCTCATGGCTCTGGTGCGCCGTCGCCACAGATCACCAGGACGTGGCGACGGTGATGACCATATCGATCACCAGCCGATCGGCACGGTCAGCATGCCGCTCCACATGTACATGTGCATGCATGTATTCATTGTAGCCTGGAGTTTGTGCCCCGTTTGTGCCGCGTCCCGTGCCCCCGAGTTCATTTTATATAAACCAAGAGCGTCGGCGCCGACACGAGAGACTTATAAGGGTAGATTTCTTTTCCGGTCTGAGCAGTGTTTTCGCTGATCGCGGCATGCACAATTCTTTGGCGACGGAATTTCTTTGACCACGATACGGAGGGGGGCTGCGGAAGGCCGTAAATTCTTTTCTTCGTGTGCCTGTGGTAGTACTAGCACGCGCCAGTTCGCACCTGTGTCGAGCCTGTCTGCTGTGAGAGAGACTTATGGTGTGTAAACCCACAGCCCACGTAACTCCGTCTTTTTCAGGCATGTCGTCTTCCGACTCGACGCGCGACCTTCCAAGCGACATCGCGCCGACACCACTAGCCGCCGCGCGCGCCACAGAAGCCCATGCTATCCCTATCGCTTCTGTCAACCACCGCATGGATCACTCCGACGGCATCCTCGACCACGACGCTCACACCGTTCTTCAAGCGTGCGTTGGCAATGTCGACCATGACCACCGCTTCCCAGCCTGCGATCGTAGATGCCGTCGCTGCTGGCAAATACGTCGAGGTGCACTTTGACGACGGAGCCGCCTATCGCTTCCACTCACTCTGGCTGCGCGACGCGTGCCGCGATGAGGAGCACGTCGTAGGCGGCGCTGGCGAACGCTACTTGACTGCGACTCCGGTGGGGCCATCGGGCGTGTCGGCTGAGAACGTGCGTGCAGCTTCTGCAGAAGTCGGTGCCAATGGTGGTCTGCACGTCACATGGAATGACGCCTCGCTGGGCCCACACGAGATGGCGGCCGATCCGCCGCGTGTGTCCCGGTTTCGCACGGACTTCCTACGAATGTATGCCGAGGTCGTCGGAGAGAAGCTCGCCGCGGGAGCTCGCAGCAGCTCGGCGGTGCACGAGGACCTCGCGTTCCTGACACCCTACTCTGGATTTCCGAGCGCGCGGGCGCCCAAGGCGGAGGAGATGCGGCTCTGGAAGGCGGCGGACTTCGCCGTGCCCACGTTCGACTTCCATGAGGTGCTCGACCCCGCCTCGGACGCCAACCTAAACTGCATCGAGTCGGTGCTCTACCACGGCGGCGCGATGATCGAGGGCTGCGAGGAGCCCGGCGAGGTGGCGCTGCGCCGCCTCGCGGACGACGCCTTCGGCGGCCTGCAAAAGGACCCGACGCGCGACATTGCCAACTGGCGGATCGTCCGCAAGGAGGGCGCCACGTCCGTCTCGTACGACCACCTCAAGCGCCTCAACCAGCACACCGACTCGAGCATCCCGCCGCACGGCGTGCCGGCGCTCTGCTTGCTCATGCACTACGAGGAGGGGACGGGCACGAACACCTTCACCGACGGCTTCGCCGTGGCGCGCCAGCTCGAGGCCGAGGACCCGGAGGGCTACCGTCTGCTCGCCACGTACGGCTACGACGCCGAGCGCGACTTCGTGGCGTCGCGCGTCGACTCGCCGCAGGAGTACAATCGCGGCCTCATCGTGAGCACGCAGCCGAAGCTGCTGCAGCTCGACGACACCGGCGCGCTCCAGCGCATCCAGTACAACGAGGTCTTCCGCACGCCGCTCACGCTGCCCTTCGACGTCTTCCCCAAGTGGTACAAGGCCTTCAACCGCTTCGTCGAGCTCGTCCACTCGGCCGAGTACGAGAGGCCCGTGCCGATGCACAAGGGCAAGTTCTTCCTCATGAACAACTGGCGCGTGCTGCACGGGCGGGCGGGCGGGCTCGCCTCGAGCGACCGCGTGCTCGTCGGTGGCACCATCACGCGCGAGGCCATCTACTCGCAGGCGCGCCGCCTCCTGCGCGAGCGGCGTCCCGGCGGCTTTGCGGACGTCTCGCAAGAGGAGGAGCTCGTGATCCGGAGCACCGCGCGCAGCATCGAGGGCCAGGCGGCCGCGGCCGCGCCGCGCAAATGACGGTCGAGCTGCCTCCGGCACCGTGGTGGAGCGACGCCCTCATCGCGTTCGCGCTGCATGCGCTCCTCGCGCTCCGCCGAATCCTCCGAGGACGACGAGGAGGAGGAGGAAAGGCTGCGGTCGCGGCCGCGGCCGCGGTCGCGGCTGCGGCTGCGGCTGCGACCCATATAGAGCTGGCGGGAAGGAGCGTCTATGCGCGCGCAGCGCGAAGAAGAAAAGAAAAACGGCTCGAATAGGCGAGAACGCCGCGAGATCGCACGAGATAGAACGAGATAGCTGGATTGATCTGGATCGCCCCAGATAGCACGTCAATCTGATGAAAAGAACCGGCCAGACCCCAGGGATAGGGCTCTAGCGCATCACACCCCTCTCCTTAAAATCCCTGTGTGGTGGCGGCGTGCCGTCCTCCCATCCCTCCCTTGGGTTGTCTGTTTTCTTTCTTTCTTTTTCTCTACTCCCCAACGAGGCCCGCGTCCCTCATCCTCTTTTCGACCTCATCCTCGAGCGCGTGGATCTGCCGGAAGGGGTGTCGCAGGAAGAGGTGCCAGATGTACGCCTCCTGCACCTCGTCGGGCTGGACGCACCAGCCGAGGTGGTACCGGCGCGGCAGCTCGTACCAGGCCACGTTGCGGGAGGCGAAGAAGGCGGCGAGGAAGCCCTGGTCCCCGCCGTCGTAAGAGCGCGTAAAGGCCGCCGCGCGGCGCATCGCCTCGTATACGTCGCGGCTCGGCGTGAGCACGAGCACTCCGGAGTTGAAGGGCAGCATCCCGTCGGCGGTGCTCGCGTTCGGGGGCCAGTAGCGGGGCGAGCTCGAGGGAAAGTCCGGCTCGGCGACCCGCCACCGGCCGCCGCGCGTCGCCGCGGTGCGCCTTAAAGCGTTGAAGCCCCATTTTGAGTCTAGTGCCGCGGCCGGCGTGCTGACGCTGAAGAGGTGGTCGATGTTGCGCCGCACGACGATGTCCGTGTCCAAGGAGACGACCTTGTCGTACTCGAGGCTCCACGCGTCGAGCTGGACAGCGAGGCAGTGTGGTGTCTGAGCGGTGAGCCGGAAGGGCGAGCCGGAAAGGCAGTGTGGGTGGGTATCATGAAAATCATCGCGCCCGTTTCAGTCGGTGTGGGTGGTATCACGGGAAGGGCGAGGGCGAGAGCGAGGGCACGCCGGTGCCGCACGCCTTTGCGAAAGTCACGTGCCGCTTGTGCGCCTTGTCGAGGCCCTCTGGTGGAGGCGCGAGCCGCACGAGCCGCACGCCGAGCCGCCGGAACGGGGCGAGGTCCGGGGCAGGCACGCCGTCGCTGAGCAGCACGATGCTGTGCCGCGTCTTGGTCCACACGAGAGAGACCACCGCGCGGAGCAGCTCGCGGAGCACGGCCAGCTTCTTCGCGTGCGCGGCCTGACTGGCTTCGATGCTCTTGGCTGCCGGAAGACGGAGGCTGAAGGCAAAGGCAAAGCTCCCGTTCGGACTGCCGCTGGGCAGTGGAGGTGCGACGGCGGAGTTGGCGGAGGGAGGTGGGCACAGCTCGGACCGGCGGCACTCGGTGAAGCACGGGAGGCAAGAGCAGCCGTCACGCGGCGCGAGCCAGCCGCACAACTTGCGGAACATTACAGTGGCGCCGTCGCGATGGGAAGTCAAGTGGGTCGGCAAGTCGACGCATCCGGCTCTCCGCAGCCGCGTGGAGCATGACTCGCCGCCGCTCGGCGCCGAGTGCAGCATTTGAGAGAGGAAGCTGTGCGGGCACGACCGCTGCCGAAAACACAGCGGCATGTCGGCGGCGCGCCAGCCGCTGCGGCAAGTGCTCACGATGTACTCCGCGTACACGTCGGGCGACGCAGAGCGAAACCTCGAGTGCGGTGCGAGCCAGCCCTCCTGCTGAGTCAGCGGCCGCCGATGTGGCATCGAGAGAGCACCGATTGGAGCGGCCGCTCAGCTTCCCTGAGCGTCACAGCTCGGTGATCGCGCCGGCCCGGGGGCCCGGGGGGGGGCCGGACACCACTGTACGTCCGTTCCGGGCATTTTGAACACGACCTTCGGGGGCAAAGACATGGGCTCTATGGCTCAGACTGGACTCCTCTTGGTCCCTTCTGATGCCCTAGGCCACACCTGGGCCTTACCCGGGGTTCTAGGGGGCGGGCAGGGTTTGCCCCCCGAAAGTGGCCCGGAGAACCTTAAGAGCTGTGAACGTGAACAGAGTGGTACCAGACTGTGGGTCGTTGCGGCACGCATGGGGGCCCTCCCGGACGTATGGTCCTAGCCCAATACGTCCCACGGAGCACATTTCGATTTTTGACAGAGTTAAATGCACTGCCCCCGCACGGTACTAATAGTCGTAGTTTTGGCACCGCTGCCCTTCACGGCACCACACCGCCGCTTGACAGCCCGGGATTAGCCTAGCAGCGAGTGGGCATCGCCTGCCGGTCGGCTGGGCACGAGCCAAGCACTTGTGCGGCCGACAACCGAGTCTGAGCGGCGCCTGAGGTGGGTGCCACGGCGTCTGCACGAAGGCGTGGCGGGGTGAGGAGCCAGGGGTGGTGAACGCCTCCCCGTCGGGCGCGCGGCGCGCCGGATGGTCCGCCGAGGCCGCCGCCGCCCCGGCGGCGGCGATGGGGGCGGCCGACCCGGCCGGCGTTTGTCGTCTCCACCTACAGAAGAGCAGTCTCTGTGGGTCGACGATACTAACTCGGTAGTAACGCGGAGCGGTGCTGTGCGGCGCCGAGTCGTGCGCGAGGCGACCTCCTGAGGCTACCTGAGCTGGCAATGGATGCCACCAGGACGCACGGCCAGCAGGAGCCAGTCGGTCATGCCCTGCTGTGGAGCAGAGCTGGCTGGCGCACCGGCGATACTAACTCAGCGCGCCGCGAGAGGCGAATCTGGGCGACTTTGGAGGCGCAGTTCTCGAGCTTGCCGTCGACGATTGATGTCGGGTAAATTGTCACTGCCGTCGGGGAAGGTCTTCTCTCAGCAGGCCGAGCGCCGTGGCCTGGCTCGGCTCGCCGCTGAGTCGCCTCGATACTAACAAAGACTACGATACATGAGGGACCCCCCCTGCACAACTAAGCTCATCCCTGCTGCTAGGGGGGGGGTCTGACCCCCCCCAGCAGCAGAGCGCTCCTGCTGGGGGGGGGGGGTCCCGACCCCCCCAGCAGCAGAGCGCTGCTGCTGGGGGGGGTCGGCCATGAGCTTAGTTGCGCAGGGGGGGTACCGAGCAGCGAGCGGCCGCTCTTGGGGGGGGGGGGGGTGATTCTGACACTGACGCGCGCCGTTCATGGTTCTCGAGGTTCTCGAGGTGACACCATATACGGCTTTAGCAGCCCCTTGGAGTGTGATCAACGGGCCCCCGGGGTTGTGCGTTTTTATATGTGATCAAAGATCCGCAGGTGGGACTGCAGCGAAAAAAAGCAAGTCAGTGGAAAGATAGGCTCCGCCCCGGCGGCCCGCGCGCCGTGCCGGCGAGTCAGGCCCTCAGGCGGTGGGCGTGGCGCATGGTATCTTTTTTCCGTTCTCCTTTCCTCTGGGGCCCAATTGTTTCTTTTTCTCGCGATGTCCGCCCCACTCGCCCGCCTCCTCGACCTCCCCACGGGACCTCGGTCGCTGGTCGGCTCGAGTCGGGCGCGCGCGGCCTCGCGCAGACTCCAGCCCAGTCCGCCTCGGTCAGGGGGGATTTGCCCTCGTCGAGAGGGGCTGCGAGGCCCGCGCAAACGGGTCTGTCACGTCGCTCACGCCGTCGACGAGCCCGAGCTTGGCGTTGACCTGGAAGCAGAGGTAGCGCAGCAGCGCGTGCTCGAGCGCCGCGGCGAGGTGAGGCGCCTCGGACTGCATGTCGCGCAGCCTGCCGCGGGTCAGGGTGAGGAGCGAGGTGCCGCCGCCTCCCGCCTCGGCGCGGAACGAGCGCCGGTTGTGCAGGAAGAAGTCGAGCTCGCCGAAGATGCCGCCGTGCGCGTACCTGGCGATGCGGACCTGCTCCCTGTCGGCGCCTCTCTTGCCGGAGGCTCGCTCCTCCCACAGCTCCACCTGCGGTACGGCGCGCGCGGGGGGGGGGGGGGGGGGGGGGTGAGGAGGCGCCCTGCACAGCTCGCCCGAGCCTCCTCCTCGCTCGGCCCCGCCTGCCCCTCGGCGATGAAGTAGAGCGCGCCCGCCTCCTCGCCCGCCGCAAAGATTCGCCGGCCCGGCCCGTGGCTCTCCTACGGGACGTGTCGCAGACACGTCTCGGACACGTCTTGGACGTGTCCTGCACCGGCCCTCTGCCCGCGGCTCTCCTCCTCAAAGTACGGCGCGAGCCCGTCCAGCATGCCGGCGTGGTACGAGTCGACGAGCGGCGCCTGTTCACAGCCAGCCCGCCATGAAGAGGCGCCGCTCACAGCGCGCCGGCGTCGTGCGAGTCGACGGGCGGCGCCAGCACGCGCTGGACAGACCTCGCCAGCCAGCTGCCCCCGCTGCCGCCGCCCACCACCCCCCCTCCCCCCCCGCCAGGCTCGCCGGCGAGGGCGGCCAGGTGCGCCAAGTCGGGCGCGGACTGTGTGGCGGCGCGCGCGACGAAGGGGGACGAGTCGAACTCGCGCGTGCCGATGGGCTGCTTGCGCGTCGCCTAAGGAAGGGCAAGCAGGCTCCGGGAGGATCAGAGCACCAGTGGCCGAGGAGAGGGGCTGCTCTGCGGCCCGACACCTCCTCGAGCAGCTTCTCCTCGCAGTACTCGAGCGCCTCGTCGACGGCGGAAAAGCGGCGCGCCTAGCCGTCGGCCAATCTCGGGGTGGATCTCGGGCCGATCTCGTGTCGATCTCGGGCCGATCTCGTGTCGATCTCGGGTCGATCTCGTCCGCAGCGGAGACGCGGCGCGCCGAGGCGAGCGAAGGCGAGTCAGTGAGGATCCCGTGCCCGGTGAGGAGTTTGGCGATCCGACCGCCGGCCGGGAGGCCGCCGAACACAACCTCGATCCCGAGCGGCGCGAGGGTGCGCGTGAGGTTGAGGAAGCACGCGCGGGCGGCGGTCGCGTCGAGGCCGGTGACGGCGGCGAAGTCGAAGAGGACGAAGCGGGTGGGCGGCGCAGGCTGAGCCGAGGGGCGCTGCTTGGAGGGGGGTCTGCCGAGGGTGGGCTCGAGGTGCGGCGGCACGGAGACGGCGGAGAGGACGTCCTCCATGATGCGGAGAGTCGAGCCGAAGAAGATGTACCCGCGGCAGCGGAGAGAGATGAGTCGGGTCTGCTCGCCGGCGAGGGCGCGCGAGTGCGCAAAGGAGCGCAGCACAGTCGAACGCACGTCGATCCGTCGGACGACGGGGGCGGAGGCGTAGTCGATGATGAAGTGGCACATGGCGATGAGCACGCCGCCGCACATGCCAACCTCGAGGCCGAAGCAGTTGATGGCGCCGAAGGTGAGGAGGATGATTGCATACTCGGTCGGGTGCACCTTGTGGCGCGCGGCCCAGAGCCAGTCGACGAGGAGGTCCGCGGCGATGAAGGTGAGGACGGCGCCAAAGAAGAGCTTCGGCACGTACGCACCCACGGTGACCGGCGACGCAAAGAGGAGTAGCTCGGCGGCGATCACCACGGCGCCACAGAGGCGGAGGCGGGTGCCGGTTCGGTAGGTGAAGATCGTGGTCGAGAAGATGTACGAGCCGGTGAAGCCTCCGCAGAGGCCCGAGGCAGCGTTGGAGAGGCCAACCGTGATGAGCTCGTGGTTGAAGTCGAGCTGCTTGCCCATGTCCATCTGGATTGCCGCCACGTCGAGAGAGGACGAGAAGGCGACGACCGTGTACATTGCGAGCCACGTGGGCAGCAGCGAGGGCAGCACGTCCCAGTGCACCAGGGAGGGGCGGAAGGAGGACCAGGTCTCGAGGCACGACGCCGGCTGCTCCGCCTCGGACAGGTAGCCGGCGGCGCGGAGAGCAGGCAAGTCGAGCCCGGCGGCGAAGGCGGCGGCGTAGAAGAGGACGGGGATGGCGAGGAGGAGGGAGGGGAGGACGAGGAAGTGGTGCCACCGCTGGAGGGCGAGGATGATGCCGACGCCGCAGGCAACGCCGGGCAAGCAGGGCAAGATGCCGGCGCCGCCAGCCAGCGACACCATCTGCGCCACCGAGGTGACCTCCGTGCCAGACATGAGGGAGAGGCCTGCCTCGAAGCAGTAGAGGCCGATGTAGGCGAGGTAGCCTCCCACCACCGGAAGGGGGAGGTACTGCACCAGCCCGGCGAGGCGGAGCTTGCCGGTCAGCACGAGGGCGAGGCCGAGCAGGGTGGTGGAGGAGGCGAGCGCGACGAGGGCGGTGGCGATCACCTCGTCGTACGGAGCCTGTGGCGCGGCGGTGCTGTGAAGAGCGCCTCTGTGACAGCGGTGGCGATCACCCCATCTCGGCTCCTCTCGGCTCCTCTCGGCTCCTCTCGGCTCCTCTCGGCTCCTCTCGGCTCCTCTCGGCTCCTCTCGGCTAACCTCGGGTCGTCTCGGCTAACCTCGGCTCGTCTCGTCTCCGCTACTCTCGCCTGGCGCTTCTCGAGCGCCTCGACGACCTGGTTGGCCATCGAGGAGAGGAAGATGAGGCCCGCGTCCTGCACCTGCCCGACGGCAAAGACGAGCGACGAGGTCGTCACAAAGACGGTCTGATGCACCGCCGACGAAAAGAGGACCAGCTTGACGAGCCGGGCGTAGGTGGCGGCGTCTCGGTGGAAGGTGGGGTGGCGAAAGATGATGGACGCGAACGAGATCATCACCGGCGCGCAGACCACCGCGTTGATGCACCCGTAGATGAGCGCCTTTGTCACCGCGACTGAGCGAGACTCCTCCTCGCCGCCTCCGCCGTCTGCGGATGTGGTGGCGGGCGCCGGCCCGATATGGCCCTCCTCTGCTCGCTCAAGCAGCGGCTGCGCCAGCGCTTTGAGCGGCGGCGGCCGTGGCGAGCCCGGCTTGGAGGAGCCGCCGCCGAGATCTGAGGAGCGCTCAGAGAGGACGGGAGAGCGTCGGCCGTCCGTTGTCCCGAGGACTGGGGATGTGGACCCGAATGGCGCCGGAGCGTCAGCGGACAGTAGCTCTACGATGCCAGAGAGATGAGCGCTCATAGGGGTGTACCCTGGTGTGCCTGTCCTAGCCGGCGCTGTACCCTGGTGGCTGCTAGCGGCGGGCGGGGCACATTGGATTGGAGGGCTCTCGAGAGGTCTCGAGGTTGATAATCCGGTTGCGCCGCCTCTGTCGCCAGGCAACCGCCGCCGCCGCCGCAGTTTCCGTTGTACGCAAGCCGCACATCGGTTCCCACATGTCCTCCGTCTCTCTCGAGTTGACAGTTGTCCCCCCCCGCCGTGTGCCGTGACTTGTGCCGTGAGTCTGATCGATCTTCACATACATGAAGGCGCTCGCTACACATTCTTTCTCCCATGCTAGCTGGCTGAGCTCAGGGCACGGCACGCACCCACGACGGAGAAGAGACCTCACGCTGCGCTGCCATCCGCGCGGCCGCGGCATTGGGCAGCAGCGATCATGCGCTTCCGTCGCGAGCTGGGAGCCGCGTGCGAGAGCATCCAGGGCTAGATGCCTAAAAGGGCCGACCGACGAGCGGATCCATTGCCGCCTTCAGTGCCGCCATGCCCTCCTCAAAGGGCACATCTGGCATGCCGTGCCCAAAGAAGAGCTGGGCGATCTCGACCTATGGCAACCGGAATAAACGAGCTGATCCGAATGCGGCTTTCTCTTGCTTGGAGCTGCTGCGAGCGGGACCGTTCCGTCCATCGAGATCACCCACCCCGGGTTGGGGGCGGTGCCATACGAGCACCAGGTGGGGTTGTAGGTGCCCGCCTTGTCCAGGCCTTCCTCGCCCACGGCCGGGAGGGAGTCCATCAAGATATAGTCAAAGGCGCCGGGCTCCATTGCCTCCAGCGTCTTCGCCGCCACCTTGCGCTCCTCCATGGTCAGCGCCTGGGCGAGGATGCCGCCCGGGTACTCCTGCTCGGCGGGCAGGATCTCGCCCACGTAGGGGTGCACGCCCCACATCGGGTGCACCTCTGGGATATACACAAAGACGTACCTGCCGTTGGAGGCGCACGGGTGAGCAGTCTCTGGACACATGCGCCGTTGACTCGGGCGCACCAGAACGCGTCCCCGTACTCGGCTCGCAGCTCGCTCACGTACGGCAGCGTCGGCACCGTGAAGGGTCAGGTGGCGGATCCGAGCTCGAGGACCACCGGCTTTGTCTTGAGGAGCTCGGAGAGCGAGACGAGGCCGTCGTCGTGGAGAGATGAGAGGCTAAAGTCGGGCGCTTTCGACTCGGCCTCGAGGTTTATGCTGGGCATTGCGTGTGGCTCGTACAGGGGGGGCATCCTTGAGGTGCACTGCGGGCCAAACGGCTCGAGGCCAAGCGCGCGCGCAAAGTACTCAATGATTGCCGGCTTGGGGACAGGGGCGGAGGAGAGCACGGCGCCAGTGACGAGGCCTGCGCCCACAAGGAGCGCCGTGGCGCCGCGACGAGGCCCGCGACCCTTTTCCGCGGTCAACATGAATTCCACGGGCGCCCCGCTTGGCCGATGTGATGGGACGCACGACTATTTGGAAATGCACGAGGCGCGCCTGTCCCCCCGTGCCCGGGGGTACTTTTAGCTTACTGCATACTGGGAGACAAGAGAGAGGGGGTTGTGTTCTCTAGGCCCCTAACTACGCGCGGCGTGAGAGCTCGGAAGCGAGCTTTGCACGGCGATCGAGGATGGCACGGTTCACCCCCTTCACCGAAGCGATGGAGATGCGTTCCGCGTGGTGTGACACAAATGAGAGGCGGAGGCAGTGGCGGCGGCGAGGGTGGCGGCAATGGTAGCGGTGGCGGCATTGGAGATGGCGGGGCCGGCGGCGGTATGCGGCATTCTGAGCAGCCGCTGCAATCTGGCCACTCGCACTTGGTGGACCAAGAAAACTTTAGGGCCATAATGCACGTCTGTCTACAGACTGGCGAGGACGAGGGCGGCAAGAGCAGTGGCGGTATAGGGGATGGCAGAGTCGTGCTGCATTCCGAGCAGCCGCTGCAGCCTACCCAATCGCATTTTGTGGACCAGGGTTCTTGTTCCCAAGGGCAATGCCTGCGACACGGTCTCGACTGCAGTGAACGCACATGGCTGCCGCCTTCCTCCCGGGTCGGGTCTGCGGCTGGTACTACGCCTGCCGTCGAGTACACTGGCATAGTCATGAGCAGGCTGAGGACGGCACGGGCGGGGGCACAAAACCGCATCGGCCACCGCCGCAGAGCGCCGCCACAGCGGGGGTGACCGCGACGGCGGTGTCGGCGAGATCCAGACAGCAACGTTGTGATCCTCTATGTTTTGGATGGATGATATTCATTATCTCTAATGAACCGACGCCATACACATATCGCCGCCGTGCTCCATTGGGAGATACAGGAATCCCGCGACTCGCGACCCCCCCGAATAGGAAGGCGAAACACAGTCCGACCAACGACTGGGACACCAACGCGGTATGGGTGGACGCGGGACGGGCGGTGACGGTCACACAGGAGCGACACACAGAACCACAAGACAAGACACTCAGCCAACGGGGCTGCCCCACACATCCTGAGCGAACTTCCCTAGTCACCCGCGGCCGGACTCCATCCGGCACGCGTCGGCCGTCGCTGACCCCCCCCTCTTGCAGGGCGCGCGATCGCTAGCTACGTACGCCACGATCGGTCGGTCGGTTCAGTGCTTGCTCGTCGATCGAGCAGCCGACCTCTTCTTAGACTTTACGGCTAGCCGCTAGCGCCCCGCGACCTCCGTCAGCCGTCACAATAAAAACATTCATTACATTAAACATGCGATGATTGCGACTATACTGCATGGCACATACTGTCGCGACGCGTCACCACGTACAAGTTACTCTACCTCTGTCATGTGTACTCCAGAGAGACAGTGCTCAGTGGCGCGGACATGAACACTAGTCAAACGTAAAGAGGGGGAACGCAGGGGCAACCTGTCGAGGTTGCCCCCCCCTACCTGGCCTGTTGCCCGGCTGGGGCGCAGCCTAAAACCAGAGCCGCTCTTGGCCCTCGGCGAGCGGCGCCTAACCTCAGGTCATCTCGGGTGGTCTCTCGTGTGGTCTCGAGTCATCTCGCCCCTCTCGGCGAGCGGCGCCGTCGTCGGGTCGACAGACAGCAGCGCGGCGAGGTCGGCGGCGTCCTGGTCATTGTAATCTCGGGTCATCTCGGGCCATCTCGGGCTATCTCAGGTCAGAGGTCGGCGGCGTCCTGGTCATTGTACGCGTTCGACGTGACCCAGACACGCAGCGCGCTGTCTGCCCGGCCGAGGGCGACGGCGAGCGCCGTGGCGCCGGTCGCGCCGATCGCGTTGTAGCGCACGTCGAGGAAGCGGAGGGCGCGGCACCTAGGTTCGCTGGCTCGAGCTGGCCCGAGGTTGGCCGAGAGATGGCGGTGTCCTCGTCGAAGGGGCCCGGAGGGCGCGGCGCCGTGGCAAGGCGGCGGCGAGGGGCAGCGCGCCCTTGTCCGTCATGCCGCAGTAGCGAAGGTCAAGCGTCTGCAGCGGGCACGCACCTGTGCAGGGCCGCTGTGGGTGCTGATCCGACAAGCTGTGGGAGAGGTTTCGCGGCTGCAGCGGCACGCGCAGCGCGGCAGCGAGGAGGCGAGTGCGGCGGCGACCGCATCTCCCACCGGCTGGCCTTGCTTGCCGAGGTCGAGGCTGGTCAGGCTCGAGTTTGGACGGGCGAGAGCAGACACCAGCGCGGCACCGCCTGGAGAGGACGGCAGAAGAGGCAGCTCAGAGACGCGGGAGAGCACACGGCAGAAGAGGCAGTCGCAGAGGGAGGGAAGTGTGCTGTCGGAAGTCCCACACGCGCGTGACCCCGACCCCGCCACACACAGTGAGACATGCAACGGTTCGGAGCCGCGGGAGAGGTGTCTCGCTCACCCTCGTCGCCGATCCGATTCCCCCACAGTCGGAGGGTGCAGATGGCGCATCCCTCGCCGCGCAGCAGGCCGGAGAGGGCGGCCGCGCCGGCGTCGCCGATGGCGTTCCCTCGCAGGTCGAGCGACGTGACGTTGTTGATGGGCCGACTGCCAGTCAGAGCGGAGCCGGCCGCCTCCCGCTGCAGCGAAGCGACGAGTGCGATGACGTCGGCGTCGTCGAGCCCGCGTTCGATGAGGGCCAACTCGCAGCTCCCGCCCGCCGACGCGCGCTCCGCTGCCTCCCTCCACGCAGGTCCGCCCGGCATCTCGCGCCGAGCCGCCGCTCGATGCTCCGCATCGGCGGCAGCCTCGATGCTATCGAGGCCGACGGTCGAGGACTCGATTCGAGGCAGCGTGCTCAATTTCTTGCCTGGAGGACTGGTGCGGCGCATCGCGCTGGCGTGTGTGGTGTGTGAAATACACATGATTCGATCGACGATTCTCTCTCTCGAGGTTCTCGAGGTGGATATCCTTTGGCCGCGTTGGGTCGACGATTCGAGTTTGAGACACTTTGGAGAGAGGAGAGTTTTTTTGTCACTTTGGAGACACTTGAGACCACTTTGAGACACCTTCGCGCTCGCTGCTCAGTTCTCTGCACGTCTCTTCGCGCTTGGCGGCGCGAGCGGCGGAGTGAGAGGCGCCTGTGCATGCGGCCGAGAGGCTGAGTTGTGTGCGCGGCTTTTTTATTTATTATTTCATGTCAAGCACCACACAATTTGAGCTTATTTGTGTCTGTGTGTCGCTCGTGCGTGTCGTCATCATCTGTCTTGCGTCCACCCATACCGCGTTGGTGTCCAGTCCGAGCCTGGCTGTTCTTGTGTATCGCGCGCCTTGCGGGGGGGGCTGTTCTTCACCTTTCTACCCTACCTACACTGCTACACCCCTCTTGTTGTGTCAAGAGCGCCTAGAAGAAGGCGCCGCCCCCCGAAAAGGAATCCCACCCGTACCACACGAGCCCGAGCCCCCGTCGTAGAGCGCCTCGAAAGCGTCGGGGCGGAGATTTTTATTTAGCAATACCAAACAACTCTAGCACTCACACGTCATTTGGGGCGGCCGTCGGGCCACTTTTCAGAGAGAGAGAGTGTTTTTGTTTGTCTTTTCAGTGTATGTAGCTCTTAAGTACATTCCCTTTTAAGAAAGAAAGAAAAAAGATACAATCGGACGAGGACAGAATAAATAAATAAATAAAACGGACACACCAAACAAGGGGTGGGAGAAGGACAGGGTCCCGGGACGAGGACAGAGTCGCAGATCTGCCTTTTTTATTGAGCTTAGCCTTCGATGTTGTTACGAAACAAACGCAAGGCGGACATGGCATATCGCTCTCGGGCCCACAGACATCCCGCACACTCGCCGCACACCCGCAGTGACAGTTTGGGACGGCAACAGCCCGAGTATTTTTTTTTGAGCGCCTTCGTTGTTAATAGTACAAACCCAATGGTCTCTTGCGAGCGGTCCGTCGTTGCAGTCGCACACACTCACACGCCACGCCTCACCGCGCGCCCACCCGCTGCCCCGCCCAGGCGGGAAAGAGATGAGGAGATGGGACAGCGAAGGAGGAGCCCCACGACACGTATGGGAGGTTTCGTTGATGCGTCACGCTGCCCGGCGTTTCTCACTTTCCGGGACAGCCCCGCCCTTGTGAGGCAGGAAAGTGACGGCTACCCCGTACGCCCGGTTGCATCATACTCCATCGCCGACCGCCCATTCCCCCCTCCTCGTTCCCCCCTCGAATGCTCCGGACCCCGACAAGCCGCCCGACGTTGGGCCTCTGCCCCGCACGCCCCCGCCCCTCGCTCACACCCCGGCCCGACACGCACTCTGCCCCGCACGCCCCCGCCCCTTCTGCCCCTCGCCCACACCCCGGCCCGACACGCACATACAAGACAAACCCGGCGTCCTGCTCTCAAAAGAAAAAGAAAAAAGGGAATGAGGAGACCAGCGGGGGAGACTCCCCGCCTATGCAAGCCCCAGAGAGGGGCCGCCATCGCCGAAGCTGTGCCAAAGCATAACTCCAAAACCCGCAGCGGCCCAGGGGGCCTTGGGGGCAGCCTGCCGGACCGCCGCTGCACGGGGCTAGGCACCAGAAGATGAGTGGAATTGATGAATTGGGCCGTTGTCCGTGCCTCCCCTCTATACGTCAGAGTGGGACCTACGCCGCGCCGGGTAAGGGGCGCGCCCGGTCCTCGACGGAGCCGCACCTTGTGACGGTGCCCTGGCAAAATCGTCCCGATTTCGATGCGCGATTTAGCTAAGTCCCAGAGCCGTTTACGCATGAGCGGGCCCCCTCACCAGCCTAGGGCTCGCGCTTCTGGCCCGAGGTGTCGCCGCTGCCTCCCGCGCCCTCCGGCGCCTGCTGCTACTGCCGGTCGGCCGGTCGGGTCCGCGCGACGGCTCCATCCTCGAGACGTAGCGGTCGCTGAGCGCTTTCTCGACCGCTACGTCTTCCAGTGCACCCACCCACCGCGACCCTCGAACCTGCGCTGCGCGGCGCAGTTGCTGCCGAGCGAGACGCCCCCGCCCGCGCAGGGGCGGCATCACCAGACGCTACCGCATGGCCGAGCAGCGAGCAGTGTGTGCCGCAGTGCCCGTCCGGGCCCTCTTGCAGCTGCCTCTATTGGGCGTAAACCGCGGATATAAGGGTCTATACGGAGGTGGGTGGCCTCTTAGAGGTATGGGAGCCGCTGGCACCGCGCTGGGCGCCGCGGATGCACGTACGAACGAACATTATGAAATCGGGACGATTTTGACCCAAAAATCACAAGGTGCGCGCCCCAAACGACCCAGGCGGCGAGTAGTCGTCCTCGAACCTTCGACATGTAGTTGCCCATAGTTAGCGCCCGCCCGCCCCCCCCTCTGTCGCTTCGCAAACGAAAAAACAAAATAAAACCAAGCAAAAGAGAAAGAGCGATATGCCATGTCCGCCTTGCGTTTGTTTTCATAACATCGAAGGCTAAGCTCAAAGAGAAAGCGAGGCCAAAAAACGATTGCGTAAACGGCGTCACAAAGCCCGCCGGTTTTGATCGACAATCGTGAGATTGACCGCCGTCGACCAGAGAATCGACGGCAGCATGCAGACGATGTGCCAGCTTGCACGGCGCTCGCGCCGCGCCGGCTGGCTCATCGAGCGCGCTCTCAGGCGCCATCCGGGCCACGCGCGGCGCCTCGCGTGCCTCGCGCCACTCGCCTCGGCTGGCAGAACAACGCCAAAGCCGCCTCGCAAACACCGCGCACAGCACCAGCATGCTGCCCACCAGGCAGCAGAGTGCTGCACCGGCGTGCAGCGGACGCTGCGGCGCTGCGGCGCCGCCTCCCTGCCCTGTCCACGGAGCAGGCGAGCGGCGGCACGGCCTTCCACCAGCTGCAGGAGGTGCGCACTTCCCGGTGGAAGCACAGGATGCTCCCTCCGCATACGCAGCTTTGCGCAGCGCAGCGTACGGGCCACGCCACGCAAAGCCGACCCTCAGTCTGCCCAAGAGGCTGTCTGCGGAAGGCCTGGCAGCGTGCACTCGCCTCCTCCGCGGCCATGCCCTCCGCCCGGGCGAGCGAGGAGCGGGGACACAACCATTTCTGGAATCGTGTGTCCCCGAAGGAAGAATTTTTTTTATTTGCTTCCTTGAGTTCGAAACAGCAACCCAAGCGCGACGTTGTCGGAGCGGAGGCCGCCGGGGTTCGCCTCTGCACCGCCGCCGCCGCCGCCGCCGCCCTCGAGAGCGTCACTCCTCACCCGACGACCGACCGTGCTTCTCTCATCGCCGCTCACCCTCGCCTGGCCGCCCTGCCGCAGGCGCATCTCAATGGTGATCGCAGACGGTCTCCTTGATTGCGATGCTCGCGGCTCCGAGGTCCATACCGCTCGCCGCGCGGACAACAAAGCTACGGCAGAGACGCCCGCCGCGGCGGCAAGTTCTCTCCGCAGCCTTCCCTCCTCCCTCTCGCGCGTGCACGCCTCGGCTCACCCGAGCGCTCGGCGAGCTTTGCACCGCGATTGGATGGTGACCTTGCGCAAGATCCCAGTCAAGTCCGAGACGTACTCCTCCAAGGCCGCCAGCCCGATCGGCGGCGCCAACAGCTTTGGGGCCCTCGCCGGCGCAGAGGCGCGCTGCCCATCCCTGCCGGAGGCGGCGCCTGCGGAGACCGCGCCCGACTCACTCGCTCGGCCGTGTCTGCCTGCTCAGGGTACGCCGCTCTCGCCCCAGAGGCGGGCCAGGAAGCCCTCGCTCGACTCGTATCACTGCGTCCCCGGCCGCCTCCTCCAGCCCCACCTGCTCAGCATCTTCATCGCCTTCCTCGCGGTCGTCGGCATGGGCGGCGGCGGCGCAGCCGCGCTCGTCACGCGGATCGCTTTGGCAACTCCTATCGTCGGAGCGTTCCCATCGCAGCCGGTTCCTCCTCAATCCCCGCCCCGCGCTCCTCCCAAACCGTCCGATCCGCCGTCGCCGCCATCGTCGCCGCCGTCGCCGCCGTCCGACCCCCTCACTTGCTACGGTGTGGCGAGTTCGCGGACGCGGCTTGTGCTCTGCACGCCCAACATCAACAACCGCTTCCCCTACTCCGGGCGGACGGTGAAGTGGTTTCCCTCGATGGAGGCATGCACTGCTTCGTGCGAGTGGTATGTGCCTACCGCCCCCGGCGAAGCGAAGATCGGCTGCCTCACGCCAGGGTGCGTGAGGGCAACCTCTGACCCGGCGGAGGGCGGGCGAGACGAAGGCTTGAGCTGCGACCAGCTCTACTTCGTGTCTGAGACGCACGGCCGCGTGACAGCGTGCAAGGAGGACGTCAGGGACTTCTCTAACCCATCGACGCGGCAGTGCGGGGGGACCTTTGTTGCCGAGACGGATCCCAGCGTCACGGACGCCCGGTGCATGGAGGCAACGGGTGAAAAGTGTCACTTCGACGAGACGGTGGGGGAGAGCACGATTGTTGGCGAACGCACTTCTTACTACGAGCTGAACACGACCGGTTGCGCTCCCCCTCCCCTCCTCCCCTCGCCCCCCCCATCGCCATCCCCCCCCAAACACACACCCCGCCTCACACACACACACACACACACACACACACACACACCACCACCCCCACCCCCACCCCTGCAGGTGTTGTCGAGCGCGGGTTCGCCACCTGGAACCAGTGCTGCAGGGGAGGCCCCAAGCTCTCGTGCGAACCGCCATCTGCGCCCCCCTCACCCCCGCCTCCCTGGTACCCCGGTCACACTGACCCACCCTCGCTGCCGCCCTCGCCGCCGCTTCCCCCATCACCACCTCCTCCCTCGCCGCCGCCGCCGAGCCCGCCGCCCCCCTCAAGGCCGCCGCCGAGCCCACCGCCGCCCTCTCCTCCTCCACCCTCTCCTCCACCGCCGTCGCCTCCGCCGCCGTCGCCGCCGCCGCCCTCTCCGCCTCCGCCCTCTCCGCCTCCGCCCTCCCCGCCTCCTCCCTCCCCGCCTCCTCCCAGACCACCTCCTCCCTCGCCGCCTCCTCCCTCGCCGCCG